>NC_137502.1:23009555-23052055 GCF_041902795.1 Electrophorus electricus
CTTTTCTTGCCCCCACCCCCCCCAGCCCTGAATCATTATTACCTGATTAAGTTTGATTAAGAAAAGATCATTAGCAGCTGCATGTGCTGTCACTAAAGATTAGTGTGATGGGAGCGTCATGTCTGATACGCTCGCTCTCTAAGAGCCCCACCCCCCTCTGTCTCGGGTGCTATTGTTTCGCCTATGATTTGGACATGGGGAAGACACCCGAGAACTTAAAAGATGTGGAATTGTTTCCCCCCATCTTTCACTATCTGCGAACTTCTTTTTCCCCCCAGATCTGTTCTGTAGTAATGAATTTTGAGATGTTTTTCTCCAGGTGACAGAGCAGTGTAATCTCCTTTTATGATTTTGTTGGCAAATAAGTCTTCCACCACACCAGCCTCGGGTATCTGAGTCTCTGTCACTCATCTTTTAATGGACAGGAATGAAAGATGGGGATATGTGTTGCTCCGCCTTCCTCTCGGGCTGGTGTTTATGCTGGAGCCCCAACACCATCTGATCTGGCGCAATAACCACAATCTTACGGTGAAATGTCAAAACGCAACTAATAAAACGTGACAAACAATTTCGGAGACTCCTGTCTGCCTAAGACAAACTGCACCACCAGGTCTTCAAAAAATGTCAATAATATGAGAGATACGGTCCGTCATGGAGAAAGGTCCAGAGATTGAATATTTTGGGGATGTGATTAAAGAATGAAACTCTTTGGCACTCAACCTGAGCTAACAGGATTTAAAACAAATAAGAATATTAATAACTTGAACTGTCTTTGCCTGTAGAAGAGCGAGAGAGAGAGAGAGAGAGAGAGAGAGAGAGAGAGAGAGAGAGAGAGAGAGAGAGAGAGAGAGAGAGAGAGAGAGAAAGAGAATTGGAAAAAGCAATTCTGATGCTCATGCCTGTGTGTGGTACAACAGTGTATTAGCTTAACCCATCAGCAGAAAGCCTGCTGGATTAACTCAGACCTAGTAATTGAGATATCCCTGATGAGAAAAAATACAAAGACCTACAACAGATTTTGATGGGGGAAAAGTTCTTTTATATTCACCTGCCTTCGCTATGAAAGATATACATGGGTCATTTCAAGTGGATTGATTTCACGAGGTTTTTTTGTTTTGTTTTGGTTTTTTTTGTGTGGAAAAACAAGAACTAAAAGAGAATAAAGGAGATTACCCTCCAAAGCTCTGGGGATCTGATGGTATTGACTCAGATTTCTTCTTTTCATTTAAATGCAGTTCTTTATCATTAAAATCTGGCTGATTAAGATTCTGGTTTCAATAGAATTTATGGGTTGTGGATGTAAGATGCGTAAAATTGTAGTAAATCATAGCTCCGATTTTATCGGCAGTAAGAAAAGGGATGATCTTATTTTCCTAAATCACATATCCGAAGAAAATTCCAGGTGAGTAACCACAGTGAACTTCATTATTAGACTGTAGTGTACACAAGGTTTCCAGAGAAACTAAGAATTAGGACGTTCTGTTGATCAGCAGCACTCCATCAGCTGTGCAAGCAAAGTTGCATTACAACTTGTAATTACAATTGGTAATAGATCTAACAGAATAGTCCTAATTGTTGAAATATCTTGTTTAAAAATATTGTTTATCTTCTTTTTTCTGATGCCACTGGCTCCTGGTTCTAAATGGTATTTGGGTTGTTGATGTGAAAATGATGCTTTGTTAATCAGCCTTGACTTTGAGACTCATGATATATGCAACCATGAAGAAATGATCTGTACAATAAAAGTTTACATCATGTGTTTTAAATTTCTTTGAGAGCACAGTGTGTGTTTTAGAAGCCAGTTTATGCAAATCTACTTAATCATGGTGAGAATGATATTTTGACAAACACACCTAACAACAGTGGTTTCATGAACCTGACAATTGTAGTGGAAGTATTTCATAGCTGGGTCCCCTGCAGCCTTTTAGAGATTACCACCACACCAAGTCAAACCAATCTGGCCATGACAGAAAGATCTAAAAACCAGCTCTGTAATCCCTGTGAATATCAAAATCACAGTGTGGCGTGTCAAGCAAAGGGCAGGAAAAAAGGAGACTGATCACTTTCTGATCACTTTCATCAGACAAATTGAGCCCAATGGCCAATTATTTCTCACTGCAAATTAACCTTCGCAAGAGCAAAGACCCCCCCCCACTCCTCTGGGGCGCTGGCCTGTCAAAGACAGTCATGTTCATCACCTCCGGTATGCTGACGGGAAGAGGCAGGAGAGCCGTTCGTGCGCGAGCACACGGCTTGGGCAGAGCGCAGCGTCCGCGCCACACCACGCCCAGCAGCCAGGTGAGCTGAGCTTCTGCACAGAGGAGGAGGGGGAGATCAATAAATGGAATTTAAACAGCCTCCCCGTAGACCCTGTTCCCAAGATCAGCATGAGATTACGCACCGCGTCTCCGACTTCCAGGGAGACTTCTATTGAGCACTTTCGTCTCATCAGGCCGCTGTCATTTATTACAGGCCTGACACAAATAACGTACACCACTGTGAGAGGAATGGGGGAAATCTATTTATCTGTGATAATTATCTGCAATAATTTCTTTCACTTCTCACCCGGGGACAGCAGGCAGGCAGAATTAACCAATAGGAATGAAGGCAACATATCTAGGCACGAATCACTAAAATGGAGGGTGAAGGAAGAAAAAGCACAGTTTTCTCAGTGAAGAAAGTGTTAGATCCCTGACAGGTGTTCTCTGTTGCCACTCTAATCCTTAGACACACTTCATCACACCACAGCTCACATTCTTGAGAGGAAAAAAGAACCCGTCTGTCCTGGCCCGTGTTCCATTGTGAAGAACTCTTCTTTCCTGTTGTCAATGGCGTTCCGACTCCTGCTGCTTCTCCTGTCTGGGCTGCTTGCACACACCTGATCAAGTCACGCCTGAAACCCATCCGATAAAGAGTTTACGTTTATAGCATTTAGCGCCCTGGGCCAAGTCCTCTTGGTTGGCCAATTACATCCACTCATGCGGCAGACCCTCCAGTGCCCCGCCCCCTGGCCCTTTGAACGGCGAGTGAACTCCAGTTCCTCATTGCTTAGCCAGAGACAGGGGAAACCAGGGGGCAGTAACCAGGCTTGAGTTACAAGTTCAGGCCCAGACCAGGTTGAAAATAACAGTCTCACAGGTGCCTCTGGTCTTGGAGGCTGATGTGAAAAGACTTGAGATACGCTGGTGAGGAGAGCCCTCGCATGAGTCTTTAAAAAAAAAAGAGATGTTATTTATTTAGAAGATATCCATTAGTTATATAGAAGCCCTCTCGGTTTCTTTCAGCACCTTCTGTTACTGCTCCTTCTCCTTTTCTCTATTCGAGTTCTCTCTCTCTCTCTCTCTCTCTCTCTCTCTCTCTCTCTCTCTCTCTCTCTCTCTCTCTCTCTCTCCAAATACACTCTCTGTTCATCAAGGTAATAATTGCAACATATATTGGGGTGGCAGGAATATTCATACCACCCCATATTAAGATATGCTCAAATTGTCCCACAGTCATGCTGATGTAAAAGAAATCCTCCACTCACTGGCTTTGCACAATGTTAGGACCTGTCAGTGTTCCCATCAGCTGTTGATGGGGGACACTTATTATTGTAACACTGTCCCACCATACCAGCACTTCAGCTAAATGTTTATAATGTCTCTCACTCGCATAAAAAGTTAACGTTAATGCCATTTTGTGCTGGAACTGTAATGTGAAAATAAATAATATTTTGTTAAAAAGGGTCAATAATTGTTTAAAGTGGAAACAAGCATATTTGGTGAAAGTGGGCCTATTTGCAAATGCTAAATCAGTCATCCATCACTAATGTTAGTTGTCATAGCTGCGTTTTCTGGAAAGTTAATTAGTCACACATTCATGCAGCAATCAACAACAGTCACAGGAGTAGTCAACTAATCTTAATGTTTTTATGTTGTACTCCTAAACAAAAAGAATTGAGACATGACTGACAGCAGGGGGAAGAGAAGACTGGAGAGGAGAGGAGAAATAAGAAGACCAGAGGAGAGGAAGATAGTTTTGGAGAGCAGAACCGAGGAGAGGAGAGCAGAGGAGAGGAGAAATAAGAAGACCAGAGGAGAGGAAGATAGTTTTGGAGAGCAGAACCGAGGAGAGGAGAGCAGAGGAGAGGAGAAATAAGAAGACCAGAGGAGAGGAAGATAGTTTTGGAGAGCAGAACCGAGGAGAGGAGAGCAGAGGAGAGGAGAAATAAGAAGACCAGAGGAGAGGAAGATAGTTTTGGAGAGCAGAACCGAGGAGAGGAGAGCAGAGGAGAGGAGATGATGACTGGAGAGCAGGGGAGAGGAAAAACCTGAAGAGGAGAGGAGAGGACTGCAGAGCAGGAGGAGGTTAGAAGACAGCAGGGGAAGCAGAGAAGAGATGACTCCTCTGGAGACCAGAGGAGACGAGGAAAGATGGATGGCAGTCCCATGTGTTAGTGAATTTTCAAATATTTAAGAATGGTAAAGGATTAGTTTTCAAATTTTGTCCCCCGACCCATCATCTTGGTCCACCCTCCCGATGTTCAAGTCAAGGCTACGGCCATGTGTTAATATTTCATTTGAAACTCGGGACTCTCATTTTTGACTCTTTCTTTCTCATTAGGCGATATAACTCCATTCACGCATCCATAGCAATTTTAAAATCAGGTAACTGAGTTAAAATGTGTTGGACAAGTCTCTAAACAGACAGATATTAGGAAATCACACAGGAAGTGACAATTTAACTTGATACATAGATTGCATTAAATGGATATAATGTCACTGAGAACCTGTTATTTCTGTAGCCCATGCTGATAGAGCTTGGCTTTTTCTGGAAGCTGATCTTTAAATTGTTTCTGAGTTGAAAGCAAGTGATCTGATGAAATGGGCCTCCAGAAATTTCATTAAAGGAGATCTGAAATTCTGATTTTTCTCTTCATACCCAGAAAATTGGCATATCAGAGTTTTAAATGAAGATCACTTGCAGTAATTCCAAAGTTCTGTCTGTAAAACGACTCAATCGGGAGAGTTACTGGTAGATGTGTTTACGGCACATATTGGCACATGCTTCAACCACAAAATAAAGGCTTTGGAATATGGTTGTTGATCTCCAGTGTATTCTCCACAGGACTGTTTCATTCGCTCTTTTTCATAAGAGGACATGCAGAGGCTGCAGACAGGCAGAATGGTTTGATAGCAGCTCATGGACAATAAAGGGTTTGGTTTGCACTGTAAGCACTCTCATAAATTCAGTGCATTAGGTGCCAGCGGACAGACTGGCATTTATCTCCTGCTGAATGGCCTCCATGAAGAGAAGCATATCAGCAAGTAGAGCTATTCAAACAGTAGACAGAAAAAAAGCCATCTACAAAAAACTAACAAATGCATCCATTTTTGTTTATTTGATTTTTATTGGGCTTTCGGTCATTCTCTGTGAGACCTCAGGAAAAATGTATATATATATATATATATGTGTGTGTGTGTGTGTGTGTGTGTGTGTGTGTGTGTGTGTGTGTGTGTGTGTGTGTGTGTGTGTGTGTGTAACCTCTCAGGTGGGGGCGCTTTACTGCACAACAGTGTGTGTGTGTTGCTGGTGGTAGTGGGTGAGGCCTGGAATATCTTTTCTACTGTCACCACATTCAGCATTAATTCCATTAATCAGCACAGACGACTCAGTGAAGGGATGCTCACTGTAGCTCTCCTCTCCTCTCCTCCTCTCTCCTCTCCTCTGCTCTCCTCTCCTCTCCTCCCCTCTCCTCCTCTCTCCTCTCCTCTCCTCTCCTCTCCTCCCCTCTCCTCCCCTCTCCTCCTCTCTCCTCTCCTCTCCTCTCCTCTCCTCTCCTCCTCTCTCCTCCTCTCTCCTCTCCTTTGCTCTCCTCTCCTCTCCTTTCCTCTCTATCGAGAGGGCCTTTAAAGTAATTTGATGGATTTGGGCTATGAAAGATCTGTCTGTGATGGTTCATTTTGTTATGCCTTTGTTCTCCTTCCACCCATATTGTCATCATTTTATTACTGTTTTACTACTTTTGACTTTGATATCTATATTTAGAAGCTTGACGCAAAGCCTTCATAGATTCAGTTGTACAGTTGATTTCTCTTTAGTGCAAAACAGTGATCTTTTTGCGCAGAGAGAAATGAACATCTGAAAGCTTGCTATTTTAAATAGCATGGTATAGCCATATAGCCTCAAATATAGAAATACATTCATAGCTGTCACACACAGTCCTACAACAGCTTGTCAACTTGTCAAAAAAGAAAAGCAAAGCCATTGGAAAGTCAGCCCTGGTTCCCTGAGATTCACGCTTTCAGACTTCCTCTGTTCACTATCCCTTTTTCTTTTGTTTTCTGTGGGTCTTCTTTTCCATGCAAAATGCCACAAACTTGACTGTTTTCAAGAGTTTCTACAAGAACTTGGAAAAAATACCTTGGCCACTTTTTGAGCCTCAAAAGCTTATAGTCTAATTCTAGTTTCACGTTCTGTTCATTCTGGGGTTTTTATTTATTTCTTTATTATCATTGGCTTTGTTTTAAAAGCAGTGCTTGTTTCTAATGCACTTCAAAGAGCACAAAAATGCTTTGTTAAATTTTAACCAACTACACATTAGATGATGAATGACTTCAGCCTCAAATGTTGCATTTGGTACTGTGACGAGATGAATTCAGAGTATTATTTAAAATCTATGAAAGGAAAATGGCAATTTATTATTATTATTACTATGATTACTTTTTATAGTTTCTCATCATTTCACAGTGTTCATTTTTTATGCATTTTTTAAAAATGTATTTATTTACCAACTTATTTCATCATTTGTTTACTGGTTTATTTATTTATTTGACATGCTTATTGGTATAGTAAGATACAGCAAAAATGGCTATCCATAGGTTTCCATAGGCATAGACACTGGTCATGTTACAGAATGAAAGCAAGCATAAAAGTATCATGTCTTTGGACTAGTGTATGAATTGTATAGTGACTATTTGAACATATTCATCTACATATGATTTTCAGTTATGTGTGCAGCCATGGAAGAGTAGGAGTGGGTGTGGATTAGGGCACGTTCATGAGCATCAGACGTAGCGGTGTGTCCAGCCAATCCAATGACCTGCAAATTAAATACATAATGCATGCCTGGAACGCATCACCATTCCTAACACACACAAGCATTGTGTAACATGTAGAAAATATGTTTTGAAACAGATGTTAGAATTTTCCCTTAGGTCCCAAACTCACTAAGTTGGTAATGTTGTTTAAACAGGATAATTTGGTGCAGTTTTTAAGAATCTTGTCAAAGCCCAAGTATGTGCACTAAGACCCTGATAACTGGCATCACTTTGAATTTGAAATGACTTTGAAAAGCTGGTAGAAACCTAAACTGGTGCAGCCATGAAAAGTTTATTTAATGTCATTGAAACCATTTGACATTCCTCTGCCCACATACATCTTTTTCTTTTAGACATTAAGCCCTGTAGCTGTTTCAGAAAGGTGCGGTACCAATGGTACCGCCCCACCATGCCAAGAAATCTTTGTGCTTCCTCGACTAATCGAGGTTCAGGAAACTTTTGCACTGCTTTGACCTTGCTGGGCACAGTGTGGAGATCACATAACCCAAAAAGCTCTGTGGAGACAGCTGAATACTTCTTAGAGGTGGTATACATTTAGCTCTACTGTAGAAAAATGAACCACAATGTCATCTGTGTAAATGAAACATGATTCGTTGACTAGTAGAGTCCATTAAGTGCTGGAAGTGAGTTGAAGTGAGTTTAGTGATCATGGTCCCTTCCAGGACCATCTACCACAGAAATCTGATGTTAAACTACAGAAGTATGTCTGAACTGATTGGTGCATAGTGAAAACCAGTGAGTAGGGGCTTATACAAACATGTCATGGCCTGGGCTATGGATTGTGCTTGCTCAACTAGATTTGTTATTGCTTGTTGCTCACTTTGGTCAAAAGGTGCATATTCATTTTGAGCAATATTTAGTCTGACATCTGCAAAGCCGTCATGGAAGAATGGAATAGATTGGCCCCCGTGATGTTTATAGACACTTTTATGGAAGTCAAGAGTGATACCACTAGCCTAGAAGAAATACAATCCCAGAAGCAAGGAGAATGCCAACTATTCATTTCATAAAATGGTTGTCGAGTCAGGTAGGCGTGTAGGACCAGTCATTTTGCAACTTGTATTTGTCCTTTCTCCAAAATGAATCTGCCTTATCCTGCTCAATGGATGTCAAGTGGCAGTCAACAGTTTCCTTTGTTGGAATAGGTGATATCTGCACTGAAACCAGCAAGGTCAAAACAGTGCAAAAGTTCCCTGAACCTTGATCAATCTGCCCATTGCTATCTAACATCTTCTGAAGCTTGTTCTCCAGACTGGAGAAACTCTCCTCCAAGACTAGGACTTGGCCCATATGGTATTCTTTGAGATCCTCCAGAGGGGGCAGTGGAGGTGGCAGGGTCCAGTCCAGCGATTCCTGCTGCTGAGTCAAGTTGCCAATGATCTCAATGGACCAGCAGTGAAATTCATTGACAGTGAGAACCTACCCTCTGGCCCAGATGGATCTACTGGCACACAATAGAAATATTAGAAGAAAAGTGGTATTTTCACCTTGCAGGTTCCCTGTTCAGGCACCACTTATATAATCTATTCTTTAGAGGGCATAATAGAGGAAGGCACATAACATCTGGATTGATATTCAGAAGAGGTATGCAAGACAAACTAATGTGTGATACCTGAAACAGTTCTCTAGAACACAACTGCCATTACATACCCTAATATGTATGAAATGAATATGTATGAATATGAAATTTGCCTCACAAATGAACCCAGACTCATACTTACACAAAATCCAGTAGTAAAAATAACATAACATCACAAGGAGGTTGCCCAACAACAGAGTAATTCTGTTTGGAAAGTAGCTCTTGCCAGTCTCCTACATGACGCCCTCTATTAATGCAAACTTGGTCTTATTGAGACCTCACTGAGGTGCTGTAGAGGACGGCAAGGGTACCCACAGCTATGGGTTTTGGTAACCAGTCTTGTTAGCAGCTGTACACACACAGGCCTAGCTTTCAGCTGCCATTTTACCTGGGAAAGAACTAGATAATGCCAGCAAAAGCCAGAGCTTTGCAAAAGCCACCGGTCTGTAGATTCCCATTATGTATGCTCCTTAACACAACGCATTCTACGTTGGTGCAAACGTCTCTTTCTTTTCTTGCACGTTGATGTTTCTAGCTGTTTTGTTGCATTTTTTATCATGATGAACCAGAAGATCAAATACTTGAAGGAGTAAGACGTGTGGAGCATGGCGTGTGTAGGTACTGCCGGTAAGTGTAAAAAATGGAATCTGGAGGAGCCTAAAAACATCTAAAAACATCTTATCTTTGTGTGAAATGAATACAGAACTATGAGACTGTGATGTGGTCAGATGGGTGTGTATGTCTTTGTGAGCCTCAGTAATCACAGCACTGGAGTGACCACAGCTGATACGTCTTAGTGCAGTGTAGGACCAGGACCAAAGACTTCCTTTAAAGCATAAGAAGCAAACACTCTGTTTTGCTAGTAAATATGGTGACCTAGAGCTTTGTGTCAGTTTCTCCTGTCCTTGTATAGAGTTTTGCTGCTGCGTGGTTGACATTGGGACTGCAGTAAACAAGGGTAGGTAAGAATGATAGAAGGTAGTAAAAGACATGTGTACGTGTAATACCTACAGCCTGCACCAGAAATATGTGAAGATTTAATGCGTAGGAAACCTAATAAGTGTGTCTGACAAAAAAATAATGATTAACAAATACGTTGGGAAGAGTTGGAAAATAGGTGCAATCTCCTTTCTAAGCTTCCTCTGTGTTAAGAGAAACAGCTTTATCAGGGGTTTAAATTTGCCTACCAGAGCCAAAGTGACCACTGTGATTACATCACCCTTCTTTTATGAGAGACCACAGATGTGCAAGCCAGTGAGGATAGATGAGAGCAAGACTTCACAGACCAGAGTCTTCCCTACAGTGCAATATCTAAATAGCTGTCCACTATACTCATAAGAGTCAGTATGCTACCTCCAAAGGCATTAGGTACAGTTAATATAGTCTCTCCAAAGATGTCATAACAGTGCAGTCAGTGCAGCCAATATAGTCAAGATGTCATAAAACAGTCATTATAGAATGTCTGTGTCATAGGTATCATATAAACACAGCCAGTCTGCTGTCCATGTAGACATGTCTAATATCATATGATGATGGATAGAAGCCAAGGGCCGGCAGGGCCGCCCTCCCTTTACCCTGGGGAGGAGCGGAGTGGAGTGGAAACTACCGCACGGGGCCTGGCAATAGCTCTTATCTCTGCCTTCTCCACACTGTACTCTGTCGTTCGCCTGGAGTCATTAACCGCTGTTACTCGCTGGAATCATAGCACGGAAACCTTCTCATCCAGAATGATGCCTGCCCTGTGTATCCATTTGTGTGTGTGTGTGTGTGTGTTGAGTGATGCATTTACTGTGAAGAGCTTTGACTTTTTCTTTCTGCATCAGAGAGCTGCTCCTCTGGGAGTGAAACCATGAGAGAGGGGCGGGGGGGGGGGCAGATATGAGGGGGAAAGGGGGGGGCAGATATGAGGAGGAAAGGGGGGGGCAGATATGAGGGGGAAAGGGGGGGGCAGGTATGAGGGGGAGGGGGGAGAGAAAGAAAGATGGAAACAGAGAAGAGGTGGAAAGCAAGAAGCAAGGAAGTGATCTGATAGCCAGTCTTGGTTTGTAGGTAAGACTGCAGGTTAACCAGTGATTCTATCAGTGGAGTCTGCAGGGTGCAGATAGAGGAGAGGCATAAAGCAGACATATCCAGAGCTCCCTCTCTGTCTCCCTCACTGTCTCCCTCACTATCTCCCTAACTGTCTCCCTCACTGTCTCCCTCACTGTCTCCCTCTCTGTCTCCCTAACTGTCTCCCTCACTGTCTCCCTCACTGTCTCCCTCTCTGTCTCCCTCACCGTCTCCCTCTCTGTCTCCCTCACCGTCTCCCTCTCTGTCTCCCTCACTGTCTCCCTAACTGTCTCCCTCACTGTCTCCCTCTCTGTCTCCCTCACTGTCTCCCTCTCTGTCTCCCTCACTGTCTCCCTCTCTGTCTCCCTCACCGTCTCCCTCTCTGTCTCCCTCACTGTCTCCCTCTCTGTCTCCCTCACTGTCTCCCTAACTGTCTCCCTCACTGTCTCCCTCTCTGTCTCCCTCACTGTCTCCCTCTCTGTCTCCCTCACTGTCTCCCTCTCTGTCTCCCTCACCGTCTCCCTCTCTGTCTCCCTCACTGTCTCCCTCTCTGTCTCCCTCACCGTCTCCCTCACTGTCTCCCTCTCTGTCTCCCTCACTGTCTCCCTCTCTGTCTCCCTTACCGTCTCCCTCTCTGTCTCCCTCACTGTCTCCCTCTCTGTCTCCCTCACCGTCTCCCTCTCTGTCTCCCTCTATGTCTCCTTCACTGTCTCCTGGGCCCCAGAGACGCAGCCCTTCCCCATGTTTAATCAATACTGACATAAACAACGTTTCAGAAAAACTCACATCAACTTTAATGGCTTTTCCAATTACTCCAGAGGACAGATTTAGACCAGGGCGTTAAAAAGCCAGAAAATTAATTATTACTAACTCGCCCATGTGCATCCAGCCATACGATGGGATTTCTACCTTAATTGTATGTTATTGAGGAAGTGCATGGGTGTGATGGATGGTGCACACAGGCTGGATGGAGACAGGGTTATAGATGGGGCAAGAGACAGCGGTTGACATCCAGAGAGGGAGAGACAAAGATGTTCTCTCTAGTTCTATAGACATGGTGTAATGGAAGAGGCAATATCTGTGATGAGCAATGAGTTCCCCAGTATCACTTCTCTGTGTGTCTGCCTCTGTACCGGTTAATGAGCAGTGAACTTTGCCCCATAGAGAGAACACAGCTCCCTGGGGTGACGTGTCACTTCCACGTGCCCCTCTAAACAAGTGTCACACGCAGAGAGACGAACGCAGAGAGAAGCGAACACACACAGAGAGAGGCGAACACACACAGAGAGAGGAACGCAGAGAGAAGTGGACACACACCGATGAACAGAGAGAAATGGTCACACACAGAGAGATGTTCGCAGAAACACACATAAAGATGAACACAGGGAGAAACACAAGAGAGATGGAACACAGAGAGAAACACACACACACACACACACACACACACACACACACACAGAAAGATGAACACACAGATTCCAGTAAAAACACTCAAGGGCTTAGCTATATTTATATTCTCTACACACACACACACACACACACACACACGCACACACACACACACACACACACACACACACACACACACACACACACACACACACACACACACACAGTAAAGAGTGAAAGAGATGGCTTTGCATGCATAATAACTGCAAAATAATTCATTTTTTGTCCTTTACGTTTCCTTGGGGCAGAGCAATGAATCAATAAAATGATGATTTCAGATCACTTCTCCTCCAAAGAATTTCTTCACTTTGATTGTCTCTCTCCAGCTCTCTCTCTCTCTCTCTCTCTCTCTCTCTCTCTCTCTCTCTCTCTCTCTCTCTCTCTCTCCCGCTGACTGTCTCTGGCTTCCAGGAATAAAATGTAAAAATGTGTGTGTCTCTGCCTGACTAAAGTATGTAGCTACTATTCTATGCTGCTATGTTCCTGCAGCCATGCAACGGATCTGGTGGAAGAGTATAGCACATGCACATACACATGCACTCACATATACATCCACACATGAACATGCACATGCTTGCAGATATACACGCTGAGAGATAGAGAGAAAAGCCTCGCCCACTATCGACCACCACGCATCGCTCAAATGAATTTTTGCACATAACATGAATAGGTAAAGGCGTCGCTTACAGCGCGTAAGTCGACGTCATGCGCGGTGTGTAGCTGAGCCGAGCTCACATGCTGTTAAAGTGTCTCACTATGAAGCAGGCAGTGACACACAGTGACGCACCCCGTTGGATTATAAACTGTGCGCGGCATATACGTTCTGGACATTCAGCAGTGGCAGGATGTCTGTTCCCCGCACACTCCGGATTCAGCGCCTATAAACCTTTCGACGTGTACACCCGAGGGGGAGAGCTCGCCACGCCGGGCGCCCTGGCCGTTCTGCTGTCTTGGCACAGATGGGAATTTAAGCAGGTTTATGGGTGTTTGCGGGACGCACTCCAGTTCCAGAGCGTGTGCCATTTATTACGTGTGTTAAGCTTAGGCAAATATGCGAATGGAAGCAGACTTGCTTTCTCACGGGTGCCAGCACCTACGTAAATAAACACCATGATAAAAAAAAGACCTGTGCAGTAGCGTGAATAAATCACACCTTTTAACTCTAAGACAAGGCTGAAAAATGTTGGTGCGTCATGATTGGCTAAGCAGTAAATCCCGCATTCACAGCTCTGTAACAAAAATGTTCCAGGATTAGAGGGTCCTCCGCCCTCCCTGCGGTGGTTGGCTGCCATGCCAGAGAAACATGGCATGCTGGGAAAGAGAACAGCCCTGCTGCACTGTTCTTCCTGCCACGACGGCTCGGCAGTGTGCAGTGCGCCTGTGGCCTGTTTGACCTCAGCTTTGTGATTGAAATCTAATTGATCTGTTCTGCCCCTGTGTCCCAGTCCAGTTAAAAAGCAGGAAGCAAACAGAAAGTGACAGAGAGAGAGAGAGAGAGAGAACAAGAGACACGAGGAAGGAAAATTCCAGACATGAGGTAAAGATCCTCTGAGATGACTGTTATCAGAGCATGCGTTAGTGGCGGCTGTTTTCCGGCTGACTTTGTACAAGGGCATCCGTTCCGGCAGGACAGTGCACTAGGGAATTCTGGCCTTTTTCACACATCATGTCACCCCTGACCGTGAGTGACAGCGGCTGACTCTGACTGACAGCTCTTCTCTGGCTGGGATTATAAAGCTAGACAGCGTTTTAGGGCCTGAAGAGAAACTGCATACTGAAATATTGAGTCTGACTCAGAGAAGGTGCGAACGGCCACACACATGTGAGATGTGGCCCTGTGCGTGGATGACTCCCATGGTTTATCAATCGTTAGATGGCATCTTCCCGCCAGTTAATCACTTAAACATCCTCAGACATACCACACCAAGGGTGAAGGGAGCACTTAATGGGCAAGCCTCACGTATGTTATGTAAGATTTAGTAATGTCAGTAATTAAAGCCACACCAAAAGGCGGGCGTCCAAAGAGCCGGTGCTCAGTGCAACACCATTAACACATCAAAGGCTATGAAAGGACTAGCAATTCTGCAGTGTCATCACCACGGCGCCAGTGAATGGTGCTCTCTAGGTACACGGTGATACTGTCTCCCTGTGTGATAAGGGCTCCCCAACACGAATCCGTCCTCTGCAGCACAATGCCTCATTTCGGCACCTGTAATGCACACGCTTCGCAGCCCTGCGCGGTCCAAAGCAATCACAGTAGTAGGCGCTTGATTAGAGCCACCCTCCGGCCCTCATCCCATTCCCTTTATGAACAACTGGACAAGGGGAACAAAGAACTCAATTAAAGTTTGGTGCAGGTTTCAATTACTGGCACCTTACTGCATCTCCATATCAGTGAATTTCAGATGGGGGCGTAATATATTCCACCTGTGCTATTTTGCTTTCTCCTGTCATCAGAAACAGCTGATTAAAGTTTTTTTTTTTTTTTTTTAGCATTAATGGAGAGTCTTACGTACGTGCTTCAATGTCAGTGCAAAAGCACCGAGCTGTAGAGGGCAAGGTAGTGTGCAGTGGTAGGTCTCGGGGCCTGAAGTTCATATCGTCACATCGTCAGAGGAGGCCCTGTGATTCAACATGCACAAATCAGCTCAGACTGAATGGTTGAGTGGGTGAGTGGGTGTGCGCGTGCGTGCGTGTGTGTGTGTGTGTGTGTGTGTGTATGCAGCTCTGTCATAAATGAAAGGGGTGAGGCATGGCAGGTTGAAGAATAAACAGGTGTACACACAAGTGAAGGAGACGCATCATTTCAGATGCATTAATAAAGACAAAATTGGATTTTGCCCAAGCAACCATGCATAGCTCGCTCCTCCATTCATACACACTCCAGATCATCCACACATACATATGCTCACACACACTCCACATCACGTACACCCATGCTCACACTCTCTAGATGACACATACACACACTCTCATACACTCTCCAAATCACATATACACACACATACATACATACAAACACACGCACATACATGCTCACACACACACACACACACACACACACACACACACACACACACACACACACACACACACACACACACACACACACTCATATGCACTCCAGATCACCCACACACACATACACACCCACACAAGCACACACGCTCCAGACAACACACATGCTCATACACTCATCCCATATGCATTGTACTAAACACATGCAGCAAACTCTATACTCTCTCTCTCAGTCTCTGTCTCACTTTCGCACGCATTCATGTGATTCCACCACAGCTGAAAGATGCACACCACCCCACACGTCTTGAGACTCATTGGTGTCCAGGATAATTGTATCAGTCTGTACACCACTTCCTGTGTGTTGGGCTGCATTGGTGACCAGGATAATTCTGTGTTTTATATATGCAGCTGATCCACTGGCACAATACAAATCAGTGTGAAAGGTCAGTGGAGGATAATGAGAAGATAATAGGAAACCAGGTAAGAAAGGTGTGGAATTGGTGTCCAAAAGAAAGAGAGAATGCAGAACAGAAAGCAGAACATCTTTATTATGTTATCTCTAACAATGGCAGCAACTGCAGTGGGCTACCAAGCACAGCTTTCGAAAGTTTCTTCTCAAAGATTTCAGCTTGACTCTTTTGTTTTATGGTGAAGGGTCGACAGTGTTGCGTAATCTCAGCACAGCTCACAAAACTGCCTGCTTGGACTCCAATCATACAACTGGGTTCCCCCCCCACCCCCACCGCTGGAGCGTAGATCGGCGCGTGGGTCTTGTGCATTTAGCTGGAGCTCTGTAATGGTCTCTAACTGTGTGTATATCAGAGGGAAGCGAGCTCTTGCCTGTGGGTGTAAGAGGAGCCTGAGTGCTGTGGGTTCAGAGAGAGCAGAACCCGCCTCTGCAGACAGGACCCCAGCGCCGGTATTTTTGGCTCAGCTCTCTTTGGACCCGACTGTGGAAGAACCATCTCCCCAGCCCTCCGGCACAACGCACCTTCAGAGACCCCAGGATCCCCCAGCGGAGAACATCAGAAGAGACTCGTGAGGCTCCTGTAGATGGTGCACGTCATAGCTCAGAGGGGATTAAAGGTGTCTGCTTTCTGGGCGCTTTGGTTTAGGTGCTGTGGATGGCGTTCGGTTTAGGTGCTGTGGATGAAGTTCAGTTTAGGTGCTGTGGATGGCGTTCGGTTTAGGTGCTGTGGATGGCGTTTGGTTTAGGTGCTGTGGATGGATTTTGGTTTAGGTGCTGTGGATGGCATTCGGTTTAGGTGCTGTGGATGGATTTCGTTTTAGGTGCTGTGGATGGCATTCGGTTTAGGTGCTGTGGATGGAGTTTGGTTTAGGTGCTGTGGATGGATTTCGGTTTAGGTGCTGTGGATGGAGTTCGGTTTAGGTGCTGTTGATGGCGTTCGGTTTAGGTGCTGTGGATGGCGTTCGGTTTAGGTGCTGTGGATGGCGTTCGGTTTAGGTGCTGTGGATGGATTTCGTTTTAGGTGCTGTGGATGGCATTCGGTTTAGGTGCTGTGGATGGAGTTAGGTTTAGGTGCTGTGGATGGAGTTTGGTTTAGGTGCTGTGGATGGATTTCGGTTTAGGTGCTGTGGATGGCGTTCGGTTTAGGTGCTGTGGATGGATTTCGGTTTAGGTGCTGTGGATGGTATTCGGTTTAGGTGCTGTGGATGGAGTTTGGTTTAGGTGCTGTGGATGGATTTCGGTTTAGGTGCTGTGGATGCCGTTCGGTTTAGGTGCTGTGGATGGGAGTTATTCTTACTAAAACAGAAGCCCAGTGACATGCTGACTCGAGGGTGTCCCACTTAAGGCCCTTACCTAATCCTTTTCACTTAATATGAGAGTTTGACTTTTGGCACAGCAGTTGCAGTATTTATCAGTAAGGCTGCAGCAAACCCACTCTGCTTAGCTAAGCGCAGGCTGCCTTTAAGGCTATTATCAATCTCATTTAGGCACAAAGCTTCCCCCATGGACAAAACCACAGACATACACATTTGCATCTTGAGGACAGAGACAGTTTTCCTCTTATTATTTACTGACATAATTATTTTGTTTTTTAGAGGACTAAAAAGGACTCTTTTTGCAGAAGCTTTCATGTATTTGAATCCATTCTGTGCTATTTACACCTTTGACCACAGATCTGTGGCTTAAGTGCACCTTCATAGCTGACTGTGCATTAAAACTTTTTCTCCAAATACTGCAGAAAAACGTCCTGCTGTAAATGGTTAACTCTTCTTTTCTCACAGAAACAAAGCTGTTTTTCTACCAGTTTCCAAAAAAAAACAGTTGTCTGAAAATTCATGTTCCCATAGAAACAGTCCTTGCTCATACACCATGTTGATTTCTTTCTCTCTCTCTCTCTCTCTCTCTCTCTCTCTCTCTCTCTCTCTCTCTCTCTCTCTCTCTCTGTGTGTCTGTTTCTCTCTCCTTGCTTGTATCTCTCTGGAGAAATGGAAGTGAAACTGTGATAAAGAGTTAGTTCTCTGACTCTGAAACAGATAAATTCTACAGAATGAAAGTTGGCAAAGAGAGTGTGAGAGAAAGTGAGACAGACAGGAGTTGGATGGATGGGTTTTTAATTTCACCATTACTGGGGCTATAAGCCAGATCTGAACAACTCAGAAGTAATTTTAGAACCGCACGCTATAGTGGCACAATATAGAAATGATTAGTAAAAATATTACAGTGTCCACAGTAAGTCACCATTGTCATTCACTGGGCAGAATGTCTCACTGACCCCCCTAACCACACGTTAATTCAGATAGCCTTCCTACCATCCTGTGCTATCCGAGATAGAGGGACAGACGAATGCGTGGAGCAAAAAGGGATGACGTGGACTTGGGCATTTCCCTGCAGGTCAGTATGAACAGGCGACCCTAAAACTTCTAAAAATGTGAGAGTCAAAAGAACATCAAATAACATATTTCCATCCAGATGCATCATTTTGTAGATTTGTTCAGTACTGCGCGGCAAGACCTTTTCCCTGACGGAATCAGTAGAGCTCAAATCAACAGTTCAGGGAGTGAAAACCCCTTGGAAACTTTAGGGGCTCAGCTCACCAGCAGACCTAGTGCCTTCCATTCGTACAGTCAGCGAATATGTAAGGCAGGATAGGGTGGGAAAGCTCTCCAGGCTGGTGTTTGTGGAAGTGGGCACCGTGTGAACTACCTCTGAGTCACATCATGGAAAGATCCATGTCTGGCATATTGCATAAATTCCATGTCTGGCTTTATTACTGCTACCATCCATACTGGGTTGTTAGAGCAGTCCGACATGTGGGCTGGTGCGTACCAGGTCATTGGGGCGGTCTGACTGTTGGCGGCTGGTGCGTATGAGGTCACTGGAGCAGTCTGACCGACAGTGGGTGGTAGACACGAGGTTGTTGGAGTGGTCATACCGATCTCAGGCAGGGCATATGAGATCGTTAGCGTGGTCAGACTATGAACGCTGAATTCGAGGATGTTGGAGCAGTCTGACGGCACGCAGGCGGTGCATATGAGGATGCTGGAAGAGCCTGACTGATCAGTAGTCGAATGCCATCACAGGAAGAAATATAACCTGTTGCATAAAGCCCTGTGCCACATGTAATGGGAAAGAACAGTGCTCTGCAACATGCTGTACTTGATATAGTATAATTACATACTGCTGGGCATGCCTGATATAGTACAATTAGTACATACTACTGGTCATGTTAGATATAGTATAATTAGTACATACTACTGGTCATGTGTGATAGTATAATTAGTACATACTGCGGGTCATGTGTGATAGTATAATTAGTACATACTGCTGGTCATGTGTGATAGTATAATTAGTACATACTGCTGGTCATGTGTGATAGTATAATTAGTACATACTGCTGGTCATGTGTGATATAGGTATCAAACATGTAGTGAAATGGTGTAGTGGAAGGCTAGTGCTGAGATGCTTTTATCTAACTGTTCCTGTGGTTGTGGTTAAAATGTGCTGTGTTGGCCCCCAGGTGGCCCATAATGCAATCAGGAAGCATTTGATTCCTGAAGCTCCAATCAGGGCATGCGGATACACCACAGCAGGAGGGGCCTGCGACCCACTCGGAGAGAGCGAACACAGGGAAACATCGCACCTTTGAACATTTTAGTGAATGCACACAAGCTGTTATTCACACCAGCACTACCCTGGCCACCCATGTTGCAGTGATTCCAGATTGTGTTTTTCATTCATTAAAGTTGTGCAATGGTAAAAAAAAAACAACCATCACTTAACCTGCAGATTTGGGATCTAGAAAGAGGGACTGCCTAAAACCTCTTCTTCTTTTTTTAATTTACAAAAATGAATGTAAATATAAATATAATTGTGATCTTATTCATATCGTGATCATGTTCCCTTGAAACATATATAGGCATATTGCATAATTTCTCTAATGTGTAATGTATGTAACTACACCTTTAATTACAGTGGTTCAGTGTTTAGCTACCAACACACTGCACCACTGAGTGGCAAGATACTCTGTACATATAGGGCAAGAACAGAGTGAGGTAGAGGTTATTAGTGCATTGTTACATTTCGTAAGTATATAACAACATAATATTACATTGTTACAGTTAACTACCGTATAATTAAATATTAGTTCTCATGTTGAAGATATGCTTCAAACTGCATTCCTGATCATCTTGGCTTTACATAAAAATAGAAATCCTTCAGTAATGTTTAGATGCAGAGATTTTTCTGCATCCGCAGTTATAAATAAAAGGAAGACTTGAAAATTCAAGGTTTAATTACTGTGAACAGGAAACTGTGGCTGTAGTCATTAGGCAGTTGCGTGTATGTGGGGATTACACTTCCTGCATGGGCCACAGCCATCGGCACTGAGCTCAGCACTGTGGGGTCTCTTTATGCCAGCCATAATTAAACAGCAACAGCAAGTCACAGATAACTCCAAATGTGAAATCCTAAAATGAGAACTGACTCATTAAATGTAGCTGAAAAGGCCACAATCAATATATTTTAGGCCTTTGTCCTAATCCAGCTTTATACCCCAGTGCAACTAATTACATGGTTGAGAAAGAAATGTTTCAGCCGCCTTCATGGATGGAGACATTATTACCAATTAACATATCACTGATGTAGAGAGTTGGACTGCCTCGCCCAAATACCGTCAAGGGAAACTAAAGCCACACACATTGGAGAAATGAAAGAAAATGCTTAAATCACAGACAACTGCTACTATTTAATTTTTTAAAGAGTTACGTTAATGGGGGGCCTGGTTACAGCAGGGAAGTATTAAATGAAGGATTCATATTTTCCGCCTTAATTTCAGTCGGCAGAAAGGCCAAGTTAATGAGGGAAGAAGCAGTGTGCTGCAAATTGCATCCATAATGATTCATTTTGGAATAAATATTATTAAATTCAACAAAAAATACTTTGGTTATTGAATATGAATGTGTCTATGTGGTTATATGTGTGTAAGTATGTTGATGGCCTTTGGGGTCATGGCTTTCTATAAACTTCTGTTTGTATTTAATGCATCTTTATTCACGATGTTTCTTCAAGGAATTGATGTTGCTGAGTTTGTGAAGGGTTTACAGACCTTAATGGCATCATGAGGGAATATAGCGAGGTCCAAACTGTGTACAGTTTCACAGCCCTTACAGACTAGGTGCCATGTTTGGACATCCAGATAGACAGATCATCACCAAGCCACATCGAGGTGGGTGCTGTTCCAAACCAGTTCTCCACTTCACTGGATGGACAAAGCTCATCTCAGCTCAGCTCAGCTCAGCTCCCAGGACAGCAAGGCACCACAGCACCTTCAGCCTCACTTTTGTCTCCTGGATCCAGGGCTTCAGTCTATCACTGTCTCCTGAATCCAGGGCTTTAGCCTTTTTGGCTGCCTGTCAGAGTTCTGTGTCTTGGCTTCCTGGCTCTGCCTCCTTTCCCTGTCTGGATTCCAGCTCTAGCTGTAGATCCACTCTCTGCTCCCACAGTCTGCACTCTCTGGTTTCTCCACTCTCCCCGCAGGGTCTGGTCCTGCCTGGGCGGTGCCATCTCCTCACGTCCTGACGGACATGTCACTGCTGCTGCTTGATGTTCGGGTCCACCAGGTCTGCTGCTGTTTCTGTACTTTTCAAGCTGGTATACACACACACACACACACACACACACACACACACACACACACACACACACACACACACACACACACACACCCACACACACAAAATAAATAAATAAATAAAATATAAATAATTTCTGTTTCGCACTTTCACCCTTCCACCTTCCAGTGGGTGTGTTTTTTCCTCCTGGGAGTGTGAGGGTGTAGTGTGGTACTTTTGTTGCTCCTATGAGTGTGCGCTTCTGGACTGAGATTGATGATGTCACTCCCAAGATCTGTTTGAATCACTCCTTCAGCTTAGGGACCATATCCCCAAGTGTGCCCATCACCACAAGGGCAACCTTGGAGCTGCTGTTCCACATTCTCACTTTCAGTCCTTCGTATTTCTTCCCTTGGCTTTTTCCATC
Source organism: Electrophorus electricus (assembly GCF_041902795.1). Classification (NCBI taxonomy): domain Eukaryota; kingdom Metazoa; phylum Chordata; class Actinopteri; order Gymnotiformes; family Gymnotidae; genus Electrophorus; species Electrophorus electricus. The sequence continues at coordinate 23,031,256 of NC_137502.1, forward strand.
ACATGGGATTGCCACATATTTTATCACTTGTTTTTTTCCACATCTTATCTGCTATCACTGTGTCTGCTTAGTTTGGCACTACTTGCTTGTCTGTCTGCATCTAGCTTTTTGTTGTTTTCCACAACTCTGTCTTGATGAGGGTCCTTACACAGGCCTTAAACGAAACGTGTGTTTAGCTGCTTAGCTTCTCTCTCCCCCAAATGTGACAACAGGACACAAATATTCGAACAGGTTCATAAAAGACATAGCAAGCTGCATTCACTTATTATGAGGGTCACCGCAAATTACCACTAATTTCTACACGACACTTTTGAATAAGTCATCAGCACCTGCACTCAGAAAATGTTGAAAATTATACTGCCAAAAATGTAAATGATCACTCTGTAGCCTGCCGTGAACTGTTACGAAAACAATGGCGGTCTGCTCTTTGGATGTTTGCCAAGGAGTGGCTCAGGGTGAAAAGAAATGATATTGCATCTGTGCTAACATGAAACAAATCTTTCAGATCAGTTTAATTTTAAAGTCACAGTGAGGGATATCAGAGCATAAACCCCCCCCCCCCCCCCCGCACTAGAGGAAGGAGTTTCAGATATGTTATCTTCCCAAATTTATAGACAGCTTTCAGTGTCAAAACAAATGGCCAATAATAACAAGCGCCACCTTGAGAGCTCTGGATTGCTTATTTTGCATTGTTTGTAAACAGAAGAATCAATGCCTCTGCTGTTTTGACTCAGTGGGGAACAAAGTTGTACTTGGAAAAAGGTGTATAATCTTCCGAAATCTGAGGGGACGTGCTATCAGTCTGTAAGTAAAAATAATTTGAACTCCCTGATTGCAGTTTAATCTTGTTCACCTCAGGCATAAACAGCGGGTGTGGCGTAAACTCTATCGCAGTAAACTATCGCAAAAAAACAGCCTCCACTTTGAGTTCTTTGCTTTCCATGCATTTTTCTTTCATATATGATGGTCATTTGAGATCAGAACAGGATCTCTTAGATACATCTGTTACCTGACATAGTTCATGTTTACAAGCAATTTTATTTGGCAAACATATAGCAAATAGGAAAGGTAAACCTCCTTTTGTGAGACAGACTCTAGGCGGTCTACACAGAGTGTTCTATCCATCTGCTGTCATATTTCTGATCTACAGAACATATTCAGGTCAGAGCATCACACTGCGTCCTCCCACTTGTTTTCTTTGCGTTGCATCTCTTCTGTAGATGAGTGATGTACTGTGCACGCACTCAGCTGTCCACATGATGTAAAGGAAAATGTTAATAATAATAGGTGAAGGGCGGTAGCATCTTGGAAAACTCTTAACTTTGTGGGATGTTCTAGAGCCACTGTAGTAAATGTATACTGAGAGTGTCTAACAATGGCATAACAGTGGTGCCCATTGGCCACGGATGCCGGAGGGCAATGATGACTCTGGCGAGTGGTACACCACAGTGGACCAGTTAACTGCTGTAATGAACACAGGAGCAACGAAGAAAGTGTCAGGGATCACCACTGAGCAAACACGGTGTGAATAGGCCTGGGAAGCAATTGCATGGTTGAAGCATCAATATTAACCAAGGTTCATTGTCACTATTGCCTCCAGTTTACACTGGTGTGCCATAATTGTAAACTGGAAGATTGGAGAAATGCCTTATTGGATGAATCCAGGTTCATGCTGCATAAAGTGGACAGATGGTGGTGTATACCAAACACATGAGAACTGCCTCTAAGAGACAGCTGCGAGCCAAATGCGGGGTGGTGGTGGCAGTGTACATATATGGGGGATGTTTTCCTGGCATGATCTAATAACACTGCATGAGTTTCCGAATGCCAACTTGGCAGTCCTAGTAGATACATGCTGACATTCTTCCCTGATGAACCTCACTGTTCAAGGGTGGTGCACGAGTGGTTTCAGGAGCACAATAGTGACTTTCTTGCCCTTCCCTAGCCTACTAATTCACCTGATCTCAATCCAATGGAGCACATCTGGGAACACTTGGATCACCAAGTTCACCGTGCTGATCCACAACTGCACAATCGGAGAGGATCTTAGTGCTCTGCTGCAGTTGGCACTCCAGATACCTTCTGTCACCTAATGCAAACCATGCCAAGGGTCGGTCTGTATGCTCGGTCTGTGCATCCAGGAAACTCCTGCTCTTTACCATTACCTCAGCATCTCCTTGAACAACTCCCTTGTACGTCTGTCTTTGGTGTAACTTTGGATGAACAGCTATCGTTCTCCACCCAGGTTTCAAACCTGACTCGGTCATTCAGGTTTCTCCTTTGCAGGGATTTGACCGTTTCTCTTGTCATCTCAAGGCCTGACTACTGCAACTTGATACTTGCAGGATTTCATCTATGTGCCATCAGGCCTCTATAATTGATCAAGAACACAGTAGCAAAGCTTGTCTTCAATCGTCCAAAGTTCACTCATGCTGCATTGCCTTCACTGGCTTCCAGTAGCTGCTTGCATCAGATTTGAAACCCTGATGATCAACTACAAAGCTAAGAATAGGCCAGGTCTTTCCTAAATGATGGTATAGGTCAAAGCCTGATCCATGCCTTGAGCACTTCTAACTTCAAGTACAGCTCAGTTTGAGAGACTATCCTTCAGGATGCATTTTATGGGTAGATAACAAAGCAGTATTATAAGTCTCTTTGGATAAGAGCATCTGCTAAATGCCTTAAACCTAATGAACCACAGTACCAAGCACGTCAATCTTAGCGACCTGTAGGTGGACATCTATCCCACAGTTAGCAATAACAGTAATTCATACCATATATGTCCTAATAGTTGCAAAAATACCTGGCTGAAAATAAATATAGGACAATTTTGAAAATAAATATAGGACAAAATCTCTTTTTTTTTTCCATGTAGGCTAATACATAAGCAGGCATACATTTTAGCACAACAGAGCTACAGGTGTTGTAGGCTATGATATTCAGCATTATTGTAATAATGGACACTTACAGCAATGTGCGCTTAGCCAATGTGATGCTGACAGAATGTTAGCAACTTATAACGTTAGAATAGTCAGCCAGAGTTAAACGATGCCAAAGAGCTTACGCTGTGCTATTTGACATTGACTGAATAGCAACAGTATGTGATGGTCTCACTTGATGATAAAGTTACAATTATTATTATCATAATTATCATCATCTTGGCCTTTCACACACACACACACACACACACACACACACACACACACACACACTACTGCAAGTCCCTGTTAATCATGAAACTACTCAATGCTTTCTGCTTCAGATCTGTCAGGCATTGGCTAGCCACCTCTCCTCCTTCTATTTCCACCTGCTGCTGCTGCACAATGTCAGGTGCTGTAGCTGCTGAAGCTCTAGAAAATGTTTGTTATTTTTGCACATTTGGTGGCATCCTCCTCTACATTTTTTTGTCATCTAACTTTTCTGCACCCACTTGCTCTGTTTCTCCATGGCACATCCAGCCACAAAGTTTTTGCTCTGAGTCATGTTGTCTGACATGAGAACCAGAGAGGACAGAGGGGGAGGGGTGGGGGTGGGGCCTAATAAGAGATGTGATTGGGCCAGCCCAGTATCAATATAGAAAATAAACCAATGGGCCATTGTCCCTGATTAATGGACCAGTCATTGGTCAGATTTATTTATTTATTTATTTTAAATTTTACATTGTAAATGTAATGATATTGAAAATGCCCAGTATGCCATATTAACAGTCTATCCTCTGATTGCAGAATTTGGATTAAAGCTACAGATTACACCTGATTTGTATATTGCATGGAGATAGAACGCACTATAAATTATCTATGCGCTCTTCACCCACTACGTTAAAAACTAATTTATTAGAGACTATTGGCCAAATTCATAAGACTTACCATCCGATTTAACATGACATTAACAGCAAATAACACCACAGTAACATGTGTCCTCCTTCATAAATGTGGGCTGCTGGTGAATTTTATCATTTGCGTGTATTACCACATTTTGTCCTTATTTGCATATGACATTACCCATCCATAATAGAAACACCATTGTGCAAAAGATACTGCCTGAACCTTTCTGACTGTAAATGTCCTGGTAAGAAGTCGACATGGCTTAGATGACAATATTTGTCAGTCACACAAGCAAATCATCAGCATAAATCTGCAGAAGCACTTATTTAGCTATTCTTGGTCTGTTCTGAATGAGAATGCTAGCTAACTTTAAAACTGCAATAGTAGGACTACCCAAAGAGGAAGGTGATTTCTTTGAGCAGGATCTCAGAATGCCAAATTTTGGCAAAATGTAAATTTAGGTGTTAGAGAAGCAGGAACTATTAACATATATTGACCTAGGAGAGATACCACTTTGCTACTCTACCATGATTTTGAAGAAGATTAGTCAGTCATTTGAGTCTTTACATGGGTCTTTAATATTCATAGAGTCATTCACATGTCGATTTTGGTTGGCTTTCACCTAGGGCACAGGTGAATTTAGTTGACACCGGTATGCTAATTATTGCCATGGTAACTTTATGAATAGGAATTAATTATTATGTGGTACATTTTATGTGCCATAGCACGGTTGCCATCACGTTTTATAAATCTGGAACCGTATCTTTTGTCATGCATGTTAGCCATGTGTTAGCCATCCCTCAAAACTGCATCTGTGGTTAGGATCTGTTGGCTGGATATGTGTGGAAGGCAATTCAGGCTTAACCCAGCGGTGACACTGACACATTAAACAACTCCAGTAACACTTCAATATCTGAGAAATGTCTGATACTAATCCACGAACCGTTATCATGCCAGTACCATGTCAGTGACACTGCTATATTGACAATGAGCCACTGCCTAAATAGTCTCTGTCAATCTGTTGTCCAATGGTCAAAAACTGGCCAATGATCATCAGGATAGAGAGTGGCTGTCAATCTGCACATAGCAACAGATGGGCTATAGTGTGTACATTGTACATTTCTAAAATGCTGCTGTAACATGAGGTGTACCTAAGCCAAGATGCAAGCTATATTGTGATTTATTGCTGCTTTGAGGAAGAGTAGGAGCATGTAAGTGTGCGCTGCTTGCAAACCATCCAACCCTGAAACACTTCACATCCAACCCTGAAACCCTTCACATTCAACCCCGAAATGCTTCATATACAACCCTGAAACCCTTCACATACAACCCTGAAACACTTTCCAATACTGAAATCCTTCACATGCAACCCTGAAACCTTTTATATGAGGTGACTACATTGTAGTTTTTTGACCTTGTGGATGACAGAGACCAGATGAGAAAAATCTCAGATTCACAACCTAGTTTCACAAAAAGTAGTCTGGATAAAATACTTCAAAAAGAATGGAAAAACATCCATTACATTTTTACCTTACAAATGAGTCCTTACAAACATTTCTTTATAATGACACACTCCTAATACAAACTGCTAAAAACTATAAATGCAAACCATACTTCAAAATTGAACTTACAACCCTGAAATGCAGCATAGCTCATACACAGTGAGGAATGACTTAAAAAGCCACACTCATTTGCCTACACACATTAAACTGATATTATATGTACTCCTTTTTTTTGTTGAGATATTAATTTTCTTTCTCTCTTTCCCTTTTTCTTCTTCTTCACACCCAGGCAGGGTTACCGTCGAGCCGCTGATTGTTTCCCGGTTTTGCAGTCAGCTGCTGAGGCCTCTCAGACCGGACTAATGAAATACAACTATGAGGCCGGTAACAGAATTAATCGCAGCCTGAGCCCTCCCTATCTGGCTTCCCATCTAAATGAATATTGGCCTTGGTTCAAATAGTCCTGAGCGGGTTTCATCTCAGGCATGAAATCAAATTGAATCAAAGTGGCAGGAGCAGGGCAGGTAATACTGCCATGCCTATTTTTGCTTCCTGCTCGGACTTCCAAAGGAAAGGAGCGGTACGGGCACTCCCTAGCTGCGCTCATGTGCCGATTCGTTCCGCTTTGTTTGCCCGACTTTCTGTGCTATGCTTGCTTTCTTCTAGCCATTATTCGGGTTTTATGATCATTTCAGAGTGTTGTTTTTTTTAAAAAGTCCTTTTATGTTTCTAGCTTCTAAAACGTATCTTAAAAAAGCCCTCCGTAAGATATTGGGCTGGAGTTTAAAAGTGCCTCGAGTGGACAAGCGTGATTAAAAAAAGATGCATATCCTACGGTCCGGTTACGAGCCGTGATATGTTAAATTAAAACCGGGACAAATCAAGTGGGAGTCTTTGCACTGTTCCATCCAATATTAATTATGACAATTAACTGAGATAAATTGCAATTTAAAACATAATTGGTAGCTGACATTGGAAGTTCATGGAAGACAGAAAGGAATGCAGGCCACCTCTATTTTATTACGCACATAAATGATTTACAGACTCTGGGCTTCATTGACTAATGGATTCCTTATTGACTTCACAATGCAGGCAGTTTGCAGATACACAAATCTCATTGTTGTCTTTTTCTTGGCATACAGGGGAGTTTAAAAGCTGAATTAAAAAAAAAAAAACATAGTGATGAAATCTAATTAGCCACCATTACTGAAGAGAATGGACTACTTCCTGGGAAACAAAGAACTCCTTAAGTTTTGTGGAGTGGATACGTTCATTCAGTTCACTTCAATTTTATTTGTAAAGCAGTTTTTTAGAACCGACATTGCCACAAAGCAGCTTTACAGACATCTGGGTCTAGACCCCTAATGAGCAAGCCGAGGTCTACAATAGAAAGAAAAATGAAATGGTATGAGGAAGAAACCTTGAAAGAAGCCACACTCAGATAGGGAACGCATCCTCTCAGAGGCACCGCTAACAACAGATGTGCAATTATATGCCTTTTTTCATCAATCATTTCCTTTTGCTGACGTGTGACAGATAATGTTAATACTGAGGACTGTGCAGTTAACATGGTGGCGTATTTCTTCATTATTAGTATATATTTACATAGTGCAAGCTCATTAATATTTTACCTTTTTTCTTTATTGCTGTTTAAAATTGCATATTTCACAAAATAAAGGGTGTGAGCTACGGCAGAAACAGTATGTTTATCACAGTCAGGGAGGCAGCTCATGTCAGGGAGGTTTAACGAGTCAGGAGAAGACGATAATGGCACAGCCCCATACCCACTGATTAGTGTTAGGGTTTTGCATTTTTAAAAACGTGAAATGTCTCTCTGGGTGGAATTTGAACTGCTCCACGGCTTGTGAATACACGTGAAACCCCTTGTTAAAATGGCTCAATGGAGCCTTTCCAAGGAGAGAAATATGACAGATTAGAGAATGCAGGCTCTCACTGCACGAGGCACTCAGGATTATGTGTCTGAAAAGATGATGCTATTAATTAATTCATTAGCTAGTCTATTTATTCGTCTATTTTTAAACTGTGATAATGGAGACAGTTTGCTACTGTTTGCGCAAAAAAAAAAAAAAAATGCCACTCAGATTATTTTACTGGGATGCCACACAATTATTGGGAGAGAGAAATAATCTGGGGCACATATAAATATAAATGCTAATATGACGTATCTTTTCATAAGATTTTCATAATAGTTTGGATTCAGTAGTTTTGTTTATCCCTGAGGCCAAGCAGACACAGAATTCTCCAAAACAGAATAAGGAATTATTTAAGGACATAGCTGACAGAGTGCTATTTTATCACATCACTCAGGTTCCCTGTTCTAAACCCCGTGGACTGGAGGATTTACCCTATGAACAAGAAAACACAGGTGAAGCCCACAGCTGTGTCTGGAGCGGACTGAGAGTAGTACATCTGCGCTGCAGTGGCTTCAGACAGAAAAGCAAGTCCCACTGGACACAGTGGCGCTGTGGTTTTTAGCTTGATATTTGATTGCTTAAAAAACTAATTTTAGGCTGGAAGAAAACAACTGCCTGTCAACTAAATAAATCAGTGAGGAAGTAAAACTACATCCTACCATACCCACAAACGTCCTTCTAACAGTACTTCGAACAGTAAAGTTCAGACATTAGCTTGAAACGTGGGATGTGGGAGAATGTGGGAGGCTGGGGGCCCAAACACCATGTCAGCACGGTGTGAATGAAAGAAGACTAAGGTGCTAGCTCCTTACGTAAACATTACTCACTTACTCTGCACAGCCATAAACAAGTAAACAATAAGCAAGTAAACTACAGTTTACTACAGGTGCATCATGAGCGTTACAGACAGCAGGGGTCAGTCATCAGTGTTATAGGCTGTATGGTCTGCCATGTCTTCAGCCAATGATATGTCTTCTAAACAAAAAGAAGAAAAGGATGTCTTACTGAATCTCATTGCTACTTCAAATTACAAGTGTCAGATACACATTCGGCTCAGTGTATGCATGAATTATAATAACAAATACATGCAAATCAACCAACAAAATCAACTGTGGCACACTGAATTTACAAATTAAATGTGTTTTAAGGGTGATTTAATTACTACAGAGCTATTGCTTATACATTACATATAAATCAGGGGTTCGAGACCTTTGCTCTGCCTGACTGGCCCCTGTTGGTGTGGGATTCTCTGGTGCTTTCCCTAAACTATGTGATGCTGGTGCAGCCTTGGCATAAACCTGCCTCTCCTCCACTCCTCTTTAGCAAACGGCAGCCAAGAAAAAAAGGCTTAGTGAACATTAGACAGATTTGGAACGTGTGCTGCTTCTTGGCTTCAAGTCTGGAGAGCCTTCTTCTCCATACCTGAAGTGTTATATTCCTGTAGTCAGGCAACAGGAGAGGGATAAACCTTGGGAAAGTAATCCTTTTAAAGTGAGGTTCTGTTATGCTAATGGCTGCGTGGATTTTTTGTGGAACATGACAATGCTCAAGCAATGATAGAATGGTGTGCCTGTGACTCTCGAGTGTGGTCATGTGTTGTATTGTTCTAAACCCTACTAAACCCTGCTGTATTGCATAAACCCTACTAAACCCTGCTGTATTGCATAAACCCTACTAAACCCTGCTGGACTGTATAAACCCTACTAAACACTGCTGGACTGCATAAACCAGACTAAAACCTGATATACTGTATAAACCATACTAAACCCTGCTGTATTATATAAACCCTATTAAATCCTACTATGTTGCATAAATCCTACTAAACCTTACTGTGGTGCAAAAACCCTGATAAATCCTACTGTATTGCATAAACCCTACTAATTTGATAAAAATAAGCTCTTGTCAATAAAGATTGTAGTCAGTGGTAAAATATGTTAAACTCATTGTATTGTATGCTCTACCCTGATGGATGACATTAATGAAATGAAAACCCAGAGCAAATATTTGTAAGGCTCTGTTTGTAGTCCTATTCCAAATACCATTATAGTAATGTACATGAGATAATGTTTAGGAGAGTATCGTTGTCAATCGATACATAGGCAGTAAGGTGTGCTTAATGCATCATATGTTTACCCAACAAAAAGAACTTATGGGAATGACATTCCAGTTTCGTGTCGCAGTGGCGGGAGCAGTGAGCTCGCGATCCTAAAGCCCACTCCAGAAGTTCGTTCCTCTGGATTAACTGTGTCCGTCTCCCAACATGAGAAGCATACACATGCGGAACAATGCCACAGATCATTCGCCAGTGTCAGGAAGTGAACACTTGAGACAAGCCTTGTTCGCATCACCGCAGGAAACAAATCATGTCAGATCGACCATGCTGACGCCTGAATATGGAAAGGTAATAAAATAGATGAAGTAAAAATATGATCTCGCATAGTGATTTGCTGTCATAGTGTAACCTATACAGACAGAGTGAATGGAAACCATTTTTGCTGAAAACGAAGTGACTTTCTATTCTTTTCCAAATGTGGGGGTGTCACCGAAGGTTCCTCGCCTGCAGAGGCACACAAAAGCGTCGCTGTTTGCAGGGTCAGACCATTTCGTTAGGGCCAAGTGAATAAAGCAGCATGCAAAGCGAGACGCCGTGTAGTTTCCTATGCAATTCATGCTATTTTCTTGTTGCCATTAAAAACGTAGAGTGCTGACAATTACTAGCTGACTTTTGGAAAGGAAGAGTGAAAAAGAAAAGATGCCACCTTACTCTTTCGGGTGTCAACAAAGTCACCGGGGCGGCGACTGTTCCCCCAATTACATTCATTAGACAGAGCCTCATAAAGACAGTAATTATTTGGAATCCCGTGCTTCCGTGCTGTTGGCGTATGAGCCCATTAGGATGAACAACTGAATGTTAACTGGCTCATTAGATGGCAGGAGACTAAACAAATGTCACATTTCCATATGGCTTCTGTATCATGGGTTGTCGGAACTCAGCTCAGCTTTAGGATACTGTGTGGCGTAGCCTATAGCAAGGTGAGCTCTGGCCTTGGCGTTGTAAGTTAAATTAAATTATTGTGCTTTGATTTAGTGGGTCATCAGTAAATTGTTCTTAATTATTTCATTTACTGAGGGTCACGTTTACAGCATGAGGCCATGCTCTCATTTGCTCTTTAGCTACTGGCCAACACATGCAGACACTTCTCTGTTATGCGCTTGTGACATCATGGCCAACGCGTCGTGCCATGCAACCTTCTTCTGATTGGTATGCTCCTCGTTAGTTCACCGGTGACTCGTGAAAGAAAGATGCAGGTGCGTTCTATGCACACCACCATAAACAGTGTTTTGAGACACTGAAGTGCTTTTCCATATGCTCCGAGGTATTTTTAGTGCTGGCAAGCAGGCGGGGCAGGCAGTAGAGGTGGGGCTTGCCTGGTTTGTGCTTGATCTGATGAAGTGACACACAGCAGAGAAGAGCAGGTGGAAAGAAACAGGCCACTCATGATCAAGCTTGTGTTTCGCACATTGTTGAATTTATCCAATATGCAAATTACAGTGTTGTCTTATGTGACTCCCTTAAAACAAAATTCAAATATTACAGAAAAGCAATCAAGGAACATGTTGAATGAAGATTATTTAAATAACATTTATAACATTCTACTTGGGTTATTATTGCCTCAGAAAACAAAAACATTAAAAAAGCCTCAAAAAACTCTTACAGTAGATATTAGGCCCATTTATGATAAGCACATAACATCTCTATGATGGACATTTACCACCCATGACGAAGAAGAGTGTGAGAAATCCATTAATAATAACCTCATGCAAGGTCAGGTTTATGGATAATGGGTGACAGCTGTAGCGTACGGTTAAAATTAACGAAATTAAATGTTCACATTACATTTCTCATTAATGATCACATGTGCCTCTATTTTTACGTTCTTTTTTTATGGTTGTGAAATTTTTGTCTAGATAGGTGAACTCTAACTTTTTGAATAAGGCAGCTCAGGGAGAAGGCCATCTAAGTTTTATCTTGCATTTTAGAGTAAGAAAGTGTCACGGAGAAGCAAAATTAATGACCCAGAAGAATCCTATCAGTGTGAGTGTAGGGAAATTGATTGTTGAAACACACACACACACACACACACACACACACACACACACACACACAAAGAAAGGCATAAACAAGAGGACACTTCTTAGAGTAAAAACTATGTTTTGTCTTCCTGGAGGATAAGACAACCCCTTGGGACAGTGTTTGATTTCTGTCTGGTGGTAGATCAGGGTTTACCAAAACCTTTTAGAACAGTGTTTGACTTCCAACTGTTTCAAGGCTCTTAAAAAACCTTTCTGAACAGTGCTTGAATGCTGACCATTTCTAAAACGGGAGCTAACAAACGTCGGTTGTCAGAACCCCTCATAAACCTCAGTGCACTGGCAGAGAACAAGGACAAATAGGCAATAACTTATCATGACTTTTTGCATAATAAAGTTGAACAAGTCGAGTTTTGGCAGTCCTTCTTTTGAGAATGTTAGATATAGTATTAGTGGGAAGCTTCAGATAAGAGTGTGATGCGATCTCCCTGCTATCTTCCAAAGGAGAATGTAGGCTTTGGAATTTCTTGCTGTGCGTTGCCAGCCAACTCACCGAGGGACTTTTCTTTCTGTCCATCATGTGCTGACACAATTACTGAAATCTTAATAAGCCAAAGCCCTTGAGAGACAGGCCCATGCCAAAGTGGGCGGGGCTTTCTGGGCTAGGCAGCCACACAGCTGCTCTAGGCTGTTTTCATGGCAGCAGGGCAGGGAAGCAGGTGTTTCAGGGTTTGTTAACCTGACCATCATTAACAAAAAAACACGTGGCATATCTCATTGGATGAGGGAAAAAACAATCTTACATGGTAACACTGTTAGTAATGTCGGACAAGCCTGTTCACAGAGACTCACACACAAACATATGCATGCACACACATGTACACCCGCACGCACACACGCGCACACACACACACACACACACACACACACACACACACACACACACACACACACACACATAGATAGATAGATAGATAGATAGATAGATAGATAGATAGATAGATATAGAGAGAGCGAGAGAACGAGAACCATGTTGTTTTGGTGTACTCTCTGCTTTAACTTTTAGATCCAATGTATACTGAATGGTATAGGAACTCATACCCAACAAAATGTAAATGTTAAGTCTACTGTATGCTCTTGGACATATGCATGAGGTGAGTCAGTCCATAAGACTGACAGCACATGAAATATCTGATATCTTCGCATTAACTGAAGGAGCAGGTGGCTTGTCATTTTCCAACTGAATAATATTTCCTTTTATTGAAGGAAAAAAACCATCACTGGGTGGTTTTCTAATTTCTCCGTCAAGGCAAAAGGACTCTCACTCAACCTGGTTTCTCCTCAAAATTCAATGCAGCACCCAATTATTTAGCAAAGACCTTTGCTAACCAAACATAAATGACTTAACACAAATCAAAATCATGTTTTCTCGCCGAACATGATTGAATTGTGTATCTTCACACTCTAAGTGTTCAAGTGATTGGAACAGGCACAGTTTCTTTACTCTACAAATGTTTGTTTGGTAAATTTATGTGCTGATTACTTTGGCAGTCCTTACTCCATAATTGTTATTACAATCTACAGTACAGTGTGTAAGTAATTAGGCAGTGACAGTTTGTGTGGTGTTGGCTCAGGTCTCAGTTCACTGAATTTAAAGTGATACAAAAGACCATGCGTAAGAGGCGCTCTTACATTTGTGCAAGCAGATTAAGGGAACTTGCAACATTTACCAGTCGTCTTGTGTTTCATGTCCTAGGCCTGAATTAATCTTTTGAGGGGCTCGTACCTACTGAGTCATAAACATGCTGATTGTTTTCCAAAGAAATATACTGTGCTTGGCTAATAGATTGTATCCATTGCATTAATATGAAGTTATGAATTTGAATATATTAATGACATTTCAATTATAAGATAGCAGAAATATGATCTCACTGGAAAGGGCATGTTAGGATTATCCTGGTCGATGGTGGGGTGTGATATTTTAACTGCATTTGAATTGCAATAGCTCAGAGAGCCCTTGGAACCATGCCAGTTTCACCTGCACCATGGCAATATGTGGCAAATGCCTAGTGCAGTAGGACATCCAAAAGACTCATATACAGCAACAGACTTGATGGATAGTGGCAAAGGAACCTTCACTTTGACCCGCAGAAGGTTACAACAAAATAACAAACAAACAAATAATTTAGTAATTAAAATCGAACATTTAATACTATATAAAGATAGCTGTATATTCATTATAATAGCAACCCTTTGGGTTAAGTCACTTTAGCAGTTTTTAATATTAATATTAATCTTGATATTAATATTGATTGTATCTGAGCTCTGCTGCAAGGCCTGAAATGCAAGATCACCTATCATGACATTTATTCCCTCATCCATCTTTCTCTCCATCTATCTCCATCTCTATCTCCATCTGTGAGTCTGTCTCTGAGTCCATCTGTGTTCATCTTTGAGTCTGTCTCCGTCTCCATCTCTGAGTCTGACTGTGTCCATCTCTGAGTCCATGTCTGAGCATTATACTTTCCATCCCTTTCCTTTACCAGCACTTAATTCCACTACTAACCATTTTATATGTGTTTAAAACACATGGCATGTTTAAAGATTTGTTGATATGTGAAAGCAGGTCTTCAGTTTAAACTCATAAAACTTTTTTTTGTAGAAATCTCTTCTGGGCAAACACAGTTTGTGCTTTGTCTTAAGGCACTTTTAGGTTGTAATACATGCTAATACATGCTAATTCATGGTTTTCATGAACACATGAGCTTGTTTGAACATGTCCCATATATCCCTTTTATATGTGGGTCAATACAACTATTTTCTGAACCTATGCATTTTCAAAAACTTGCCCCACTTTATTAAAAAAGGAAGGAATTTAAGATTAAATTTCAGGGGACTGTAAGCATTTGGGCAATTCGCTGTTCAGTTGTTCTTTTGGACAGCTGTGTGTTGCTACAACATTAGAAGCAAACAAGAGGTAGGAAAAGGTCTAGAGTTGATTCGGTATGGCCTGAAGTCTATTCCTGTTGTTTCTCAACACAAGGATCAAAGCAGTGCCAAGCCCGAAACTGAAGACTTGGAATAAATCGATTAGAGGCGAGGCTGAAACATCAGCATTCGCAATGTGAAGCAAGAGCGTAGTGATTCGCTTAACAGTGGTGAAATCTGGCAGATCACAGTCACAGTGGTGGATGAATTTCAGTCATGAAGAAGAACCATTGAAAGGAGCCAGAACTGTGTCCAGGGTGTCAAGAGAAAAAAGAATTCCCTATAATGAACTTGAATGGATTTTCACAGGATGTGAAGCACCAGTAAGACCCAAGAGCAGAAAAGCCAGGTTGTAGCTTGCTTAAAAGTTCATAAAGAACCCCGTGAAGATCTGGAACATCATTTTGAGGACAGATGGTGATGTGGGCATGTGCCGCTGGCAACGAAAGTGCCTCACTTCTCTTTATTGACCATGTGACCTTCAGACACATAAACTGGAATGTTCTTGACTGGACAGGTCAATAATCCAACCTAAACTCCACAGGGAAGACATTTGACCTACTAAAGGCTGGAGTGAAGGAAAAGAAGCGCCTGAAACAAGCAGGAAGTGCACATGGCTGCATTATCCCGGCAGCAGGGAAGCTAGCCAGCGTCCAGTGATATCTGTGGAATGTAGACATGTGGCAGGAATTGTCTGCCAAGGATTTGTAACTAAGAATTAAACTATAAGGGTCTATAAGATTTGTTCAATTATAGCATTATTATATTGTATATTATACATAATTCAGGTTATTAAGAGTGACAATGTATAAAAAGGGATTTAATTATATAATTATTATAGATACTGTATGATTATACTATATGATTTATCCAGTATAAAAGTAAATTCCATTAAGGTAAATCTGAGATTATGTATTTTAGACATATATGGTTTAATTTAAATTTTAATGTGCTGTAGCACAGAGGCAAAACAATGAGCATTTGTCACACTAATTACTTAAGAACCTAAATGTATAATTTCCTATATGTTTCAATTACTCTACAGTTCCAAAAGAACATTGAGGTTCTAAGTGGTCATGGTGAGAAAGACAAAGTCATAATTCAGTTTTCCTTCTCCAGACTCCAGAATAGTGAGCTGAAGTGATTTCCTATTGGCAAATGTAGAGGAGCTGGAGAAATAAATCACCACTTCAAGCTTCCAGCCTCTAGCATGGGAG
Source organism: Electrophorus electricus (assembly GCF_041902795.1). Lineage (NCBI taxonomy): Eukaryota > Metazoa > Chordata > Actinopteri > Gymnotiformes > Gymnotidae > Electrophorus > Electrophorus electricus. The sequence continues at coordinate 23,046,813 of NC_137502.1, forward strand.
CCCTACTGAGACCAGCCTTGACAATCACATTCCAGCATATACATTACGCTGTGTGTGTGTGTGTGTGTGTGTCTGCATGTTTATGTGTGTGTGCATGCATATGTCTGCCTGTGTCTGCGTATGTGTGCGCGCACGTGTGTATGTGGGTATGCATGCGTGTGTCTGTGTCTGCATATGTGTGTGTGCATGTGGGTCTGTATGTGATCTTGGGCTTGACATATGTGTGTTGGAGGGAGGGGTGCTGAGAAGCTGCTCAAATGTGTCACCCTAATGTAGATATTATTTGTTGAATCATATCTCTCTCTGGTTCCAAACAACATTCCACTGCATTTGCTTCAATGCAATAATATGTGACAGAGTTTGATTGATTGCTTTACATACTCATCAAGGGTTTTAAGTATTACATTTTTCTGTAATGGAAAAAAAGAACAAAGATATGAAGAATTGCATTTCGTTTTCTGTTCACATGTAAAATAAATCCTGTTCTGAATTAGTACAGCAAGCCTCATTCTAGAACATCATCATTAATAAAAGGATTCATATGACTTTTCTCCCCAAGGCTAAATATCAAATTGTGCAAAGGATTTTTTTTTTTAATTATAGCCTGTTTAACATATTTGCAAACTTATTCAATCACTTTGTGAAAGCTACTAAACTCTGGTATAGTTACAGACTGCTTCTAAACTTGGGCATAAATACAGATGCTTCTAGACTTGGGCATAATTACTGACAGTTAAAGAGGTCATGACCTTGTGTGGAGACCATGACCTTGCTTAGAGGCCGTGATCGTGTGTGTGGGTGTTATAGAGAGAGACAGAAAAGTTGAAGATGGCTGGGGATCAGGAAAAGAACAAAGCAGAATTTGGAATAGTCTCTGCACATCTCCGCACATCCCAGAGCATGAAGACACCCCAGAGTGGTCACTGTCCACAGACTCAGAACCAAACAAGTGCTTATTAAGACAAAGTATTACGTTATCCTGGACAGAGCCAGGTCCATCTGTCAGACCTTCCCTGCATGTGCAGGGGACACTTGGGTTCATTCTGGCATGTCATGACCCGAGCATCCACTTCCCGAGGACCACTTCGCTGTGGAGCTGCACTGATGGAGCACAGTTTGACTTAGCTCCCAAATTCCCACCCCATGCAATGTCCTTGCGGTTATCTGATTCTGAAGGAATCACCCGGCGCTCCACTGCATTAGCAACCGTATCTAAGGAGAAGGCGGGGCCATGAAAAGGTCAATTCCATTGGAAACACTGACTGTCCATGCGATGTTTACAAGCATATTTGGACATGCTTTGACAACTATAATATGGCACAAAAACGTGACAAACAATACCTGGGTGTCCTCCAGACGTGCACAAAAGGCGGAGCCATCCTTGTGCCCGCCCGGTTTGTCTCCTGGCTGACCTCTGTTATTTATATCACCCCGATGCATAAACACCCTGCTGTTTGCTGCCATGACCTTTAATCTGGTTCCCTGGCCATCCTGTGACCTGCTACATCAGGGGCTGAGCTGTGCACACCAGCTGATAACACCGTGTGAAATTGTGTCCGTTTGCATCGGTAATAAAACGCTTTCTGTGTATTAAACAGTTGGGGCAAAGAGATCATTGGAGCGTGACTGTACAAAGAGCCTGCTAATTTATTCACATGGCGGCTGGTTCCGCAGTAACTGTAGTAGCTGTGGGAAAAAAAAATAGTAAAGAGCTCGGAAGAAAGCGCGCCACATTTATCGATCATCAAAACTTTTGAGTGGCTTTCTCTGTTCATTAAAACACCACAACCTCGATTAAAAGGTCGGTTTTGCAACACGTTTGAGCTGAGGTTCTCGTCCAGCAGGTGGTGCTCTTGAGCAGGTGTGGCTCAGAGAAAATGGCCCTTATTCAGATTCAGCACAGATACGGCACGCCCCTATTTACCAGCATGTACATATTATTTAAACAAAACACAGGAAGGGATTGAGATACTTAAGCACTAAAAGGGAATCATTCAGTAGCCTTTAGTCACCAAATATGGACACAAAAGGAATAAAATGAGCAGAAAAGAAAAACAAATTGAAGCCGACAAAGAGGTGACAGTCTCCATGGTCATGGAGAAATACACAGGTAATGCAGAAATTGACTTTTTGGGATCCTCAAAAAGGTTATCAAAGGAGCACAATAAACTAAAATATGAAATAAAATATACTTGGTTGTCACAGAAAAGTAAGTGTCTGTTAACACGAAGGTTGATATTTTCATGGTCATATTGCAAAATCATAGCTTTGGTCATATATGAATGGCAGATTGGTCATGTAGGCAGACAGAGGGCTTTGGTTATGTGGGTGTGGTAGATATAAAGCTTTGGTTATGTGGCCATGGCATATATAAGGCTTTGGTTATGCATGTGTTGCGGATAAAGAAGTTTGGTTATGTGGGCGTGGCAGATACGAGGCTTTGATCATGTGGGCGTGGTAGAGTGAGGGCTTTGGTCATGTGGGCGTGACAGACTGAGGGCTTTGGGCATGTGGGCGTGGCAGAGTGAGGGATTTGGGCATGTGGGCGTGGCAGATATAGGGATTTGTATTGCCGTGACCATCAGCGCAAACATGTCGCTGAGGTGAAAGGGGGTTTGGTTTATTTACATAACCAAGCCATGTGGTAAGTGGCTGCTGCAATATCTAGTTAAATGAACTCCTCAATTATCCCTTTGAAAACCAAGAGAAATATTTTCATGACGCAGGCGCAACATCCTACTCCAATTACATATTCATAAGGGCGTGTCCAAAAGACATTCGCTAATTTCATGCAGGTGCATTTACAAGCACTATTCCCAAATTGGTAGGGCTGGGATTAGTATGTTCTCAGTCAATTACATTATTCATATTAAACAGCTCTGCAAAGCCCAAAGTAGTTTAATGCAAAATGCAATTATAAATATAAGCCTTAGATGTCAAATAAATAGGTTTAGTTATATTATAAATGATTTCAGTTCTACAGCTGTAATCATATCCACCTACATTCATAACTATACTTGTTCAAGGTGCTATTATTGCACAGTTGAGGATAAACCTGAAACGCCTAACACTACTAAACACCTAATGTGAAAACATTGAATTTTAGACATTGTGCTAATAATAAATGTGGTCTTGGGAATGAGCGACACCTCAACTTGTCCTGGTTCACTTATGTGAACGTCTCGTTTCACACAACGTGAAGTGCACATGACAGCAAACTAGCGGAAAAGCACTTTTTACCCTGTCATGAAAATCCAATTTGTTGTAGTGCTGCACATGAGAAATAGCAACAGTGTTTGTACACGGATGGGAACAGGGTCGCCAGAACGCTGGCTCAGAGCAGTCAAGGCAGACTACAATAAACAGTTCACTGTATCGCCAGGTGATTCCATCACTTCTTGAATGAAAAAAAAATGAAAAAATGAATTTTACATCTATATTGGTAGAAATAACAGACTATGTGACATAACCTGAAGTTCGGCTCTATCAAGGCAATAAATCTGGTGAATCTGGTGTTTCAACAGTCTGTTATACATTCTGTCGATTGTATTAATAAATTAGACGACGCTCCGTGTGTAATGAGGCGTTAGTAATCTGATTCAGATTTAGTAGCCACGAAATTTAGTAGCTGACGTTTTTGCTCTTATTTGATATGGATCAAACAATTAATTCATCTGTATTTAATTAGTCGGATGAAGCAGCCTGTTTATATGGAAGTGGGGAACATAAATAGTGAACATCCACAAAGCGGGTTTGTAAGAAATGGAACAGAACTCCAAGTCCTTGTCGTGAAGTCAGGAAAATACTGTCCAAGCTAAGATGGCTCTTGGGAGGTGCTAACGCAAGCACATTAAACGTGGGTTTGAAAATACCACAGCGCTGGGACTTTTCAAATGCTACACCTGCAGCTACACAACACCCACCCATGCCAAAAAAATGCCTTGCTGCGAAACTATGTTTGCGCCAGCATGAGATTCAGGGTCGTTGTCTAGTAGTTCATGGTGCCCTGACCTTTCTATCTTCAGCGACCGGCATGCACCTTGTTTCATAAACAAGGGGAAGGTGTTTAACAAGCTACTGCAGTTTCATTAAAAACAGTTATAAACTTATCTTTTTTTTTTATTAACAATTATAGTCTTTTGCAAAATACTGACTCACATAAACACTTTTTCCTAAAGTGATTTTTAGAAATTACATTCTTGCTTGCAACAAAATAAGCGCTCATAGTCAAACTCTTCAAAGTGCTGGTATTTAAGTACTTACCACATCCATAGGCTACAATTAAACTACTCACCACATCTATGTGCTGCCATTAAACTACTCACCACATTTATGTGCTGCCATTAAACCACTCACCACGTCTATATGCTACCATTGCACTAATGGCCAGTCTGATACCAGGATTCCCATGTGCATAGTCATTTCTATTAATATTGCAATTTTCTATTTTCACCGTTATTGGTGATACTAGAGAATTCTCTGAAAATGCTCAAGCATTAAGCAAGCAATTTTCAGGTTGTTAAAATGTTGTGCACAAATTAATTTATTCATGGGACCTGACAGATATGGCATAGATGAAATTTGAATGTGTGACACCATGACAAATAAGGACCAATACGTTTCCTCAACATTTCTCGAAAGCTGAAGAAAGAATCCACAGAGACCGAGAGGACAGCATGGATGGGCTTATCTCTAATGATGAATCACAGCTTAGCTCACATTATAACACATGTGATTGGTTGTAGTTGTTGTCAGTGACAGGCACACTGGACCGTCCTCAGATCTGATTAAAAATAGACAAGTTAGGGGGTTGGGTTCTGCCTCTTAATACGGTTGTTAACACAGAGACTGCAATGACCATGCATGAAAAACACATGCGCTCCGCATCGTCTGCTGTGCACCCACTACTGTGGACAACAGCTCTTAGAAGCTGACTGCCCACAGTAATACATTTCTGAAATGAAAAATTGATATCTCATTTTTGTCACAAGAGGGCCAGATGAATTGCAAACTGGATTTTTTTTTGCATCAGTGAAGCACACAGAAAGAGACAACTTGGGAGAAAGAGTAAGAAAGAATGAGAGAAAGAAAGAGAGAGAGAGAGAGAGAGAGAGAGAGAGAGAGAGAGAGAGAGAGAGAGAGAGAGAGAAAAGAGAGAGAATACTTGAGACTTTGAAGGTTATTGTTGGTGCAGGATGTGATTTTAGGAGTGGCTATGTGCTTTCAGCACCAAGGACAGTGTT
>NC_137502.1:23057055-23232055 GCF_041902795.1 Electrophorus electricus
TTAAATGGCTTTTAACCACCAGTCCTCGTCCCCTTATTGCATAGTGCTTCCTCATTTCCGATGTATAATTGACGCAAATGCATTTTTGTTGTTTGTTGAGAGTGGCCTAGATGTTCAGTGCTCGAGCCATGAGAATGGGGATGTTTCTATCATATGCGTCCTACACTGTGGTGACCGGCAGGGTAGTCACTCACGAACACTGACACCAAACCAGCATGGGCCATGCAGAACAAATTAAATTATTTATAAGAGTGAAATATTTATTCTGGACTTTTTAGCGTCCTGAGTGCCATGCTATTCCCGTTCATAACCATTGAGGCTGGCGTGAGATCCTGCAGGTGATCTCACCTTTATTACAGGTCTCTTACCTTCTCATTAGATGAACCAGTCTAATGTATTATGACACTGCGCACCTCATTAGAAAGCAAAGCTAAAATTAAAATGGTTAGAGAACTGTTGTGAAATAACTGAGAATCCTACATGGAGTCTGGTTGGTTATAACAACTGCAACAGATGTCAATTAGATTTTTAAGCCAGTTTGAAAATTCCTGTGATGGCGCTTCTGCATCACCCACCATTACACAGCTGATGACAACAGAAACAGAGCGCTCCTTTACTCAAGCTGTTAGGCAAACATGTGTCCTAGCGCTTGGTTACCACTGTGTTACCAGTCATTTGGAAGTGATAAAACCGTTACTCCTAACTGCACTGATAAAAGCGTGTACACGGACGTGAGGAGAAAGGCTTGCCAGGCTCATATGAAGTATGGCTGTGATAGGAGGTGATGGAAGACCTGCAGACTCTGGGAACCAGGAGGCACTGTGGTGTAAAGTGGAACCAAAGCTACAGGCCAACCTGGAGCAGGTGCGTTCAGGACCATAAAGAAGCAGCTACCGAGGAGGTAAAGAGATGAGACATCGAATCAGCTGCCTTTGGCCATGTTGTCACACACACACAAAAAAAAATCATCTGCACCCTGGGCGAGAAGAAACCCTCGGCACCTCCGCAGCCGCAAGCGGACACGGGGTTAGCAGGGAGTCGGCTCTTTCCGCGTGGAAGCAGCGGACGATCGGAGGCCCGCGGCACCTTCTCCCATGGTCAAGATGGTCCCCAGCTCCCTCCAGCTCTGGTAGGTCAGGGCTCAGAGGAGTCAGGGCCCTGAATGGATCACGATCCCCACACGGCTAGTCACCGAGCATGCCTGGCTTACAGAGGTCATAGGCATTCTGGACGAGCTGAGCCAATCTCCTGATGCACCTCTCCAAGCCCCTGCTCTCAGAGATGATGGTGATGGTATCTGATCAAGATCCTCGCATGATAGCTCTAGATTCTTGCCCCTGCGAACAGTATTTTGCCCTGTTTTAATAGCTGGTAAAGGGAGAATGGTTAGGAAAGAAAAAGGATGCAATGGAAATGCATTTGCAGTATCATCAGGAGGCTGTGAGGTCCATCCCTAATGATGCCACAGCTATCTTGGCCAGGAGAGAAAAATTGGCTGTACACTCTGGGCTGGAAGGGCGGCATGCTAGCTGTCCCCTGTCAATTAGTGACACCGGCCAATCATGGGCATCGGTGAACTCATGCATCAGAAAGGCATGGACAGTGTTACCCCCTGAGTGCATTACTCCACCCCTAACACTGCCTGATTGGCTGCATGCATGCACCTTGGAGGAAGCATGTGACAGTCCTCACCCTCCTTGGTTGGCTGCTGTTGTGTGACAGGGGAGAACTACCTGATGGGTAGGAATTGACCGAAATAGGGAGAAATATCACTGAAATATCCTCGCCCAAAAACATTAGAAAAGAAAAGAAAAATGAGTGAAAAATATCAGTAACAGCAATAACAAGGAGAACAAGGGCAGAATGTCACATGTTAACGTGCATTTATTTTGCTCATATCTTATGCATTTAAATCACTCACTCATTTGAAGACCTCATTAGTGAATGCTTTAACTGCTTTCTGCATGCGTGGGTCTTGCACATCTCAGTTTTATTAATTAGACTGTAATTGTTGACCAGAGGGTCAGTGCTGCTTCAGAATTTGAGTCTTGAGAATTTGTAATCTGCATTTGATTTTCCATTGAGTTAAATGTGCTCTCAACCATGTGAGACTGAGCTGAGTGTGCCATGAAGTTAGCCTGATAGCGCCAACGTCAGCTCCATAATTGCTTCTGTGACATTTTGACACCATTTCAATGTACCTATGCCTTCTTTTCTTTCCGTTCCCTGTTCTGGTGTAATTTGTAAATGGCCACACTGTCAGGGAATTTTAAGCAGTTCAGCGCTAATCCCAATATTAGACTCGTATTGACGACAATAGTGGCAACCTTACGTATCTAATCAACTTGATGGGCAGAAATGAAATAGTATTTTTTAAATTTCTTAAGAGAACATTGTGCCGATTTGTAGAACTATGAACTATGAACTTTTCCAAAAGACTTCTGCTTTGGCTGTGCCCTCTCTGGTTTGTGGTGCTTTTCTCATCATGGACTGAATAGTTTCTGTTACAGCTCCCTGACAACCATCTGCCATAAGCATTAATTACACACACAGTCCTCATGAGTTTAAAACCCATCTCCCTCTGCCACTCATTTACATGGCAAACACTGCCTCCTAAGCACCATTTATTCAGTCCGCTGACAGAAAAGCAAGTGAAAACAACAGTGACTTCATTTCAATGGAGCTGCATAAAAAAAAACAAAAAAAACAATAAAGCAAAAGAAAAAAACAACCAAAAAAAAACCCAACCAACCCACAGAGCGGGAAGGTTGTGTGACAAATAGTCTTCCTGTGGCATGAAAGATGTTTCACAGTCTCATTTGCTAAACTACAGTGAGAAATCCAACCTCCCATGCAGGAGCAGGGGGAGGTCGATGGTTTTGCTGTCAATAAGAGACATGAATCCCAGATTAATGCCTGCATTCACAAAATTGGAATTGAGCGCTCTGTAATGGAAACGTCAGCCTCAACTTCAGAATATAACAACATCCAAAGACACACATTTATTCCAATAATGAATTTGAAATTGATGTCTTATCTTAAATAGAGTCATTGCTCAGCTATTGCATTCTGTTACACTGAGAACAACCAGGCAATCACTTTTTAACCTGTTTTTTGTTTTTGTGTTTTCATTTTTTTTATGCAGTTGCTATTCTGTGGCTGAGCGTGTACAGTGCCCCCCCAACACCCCACGGTCAGCAGGAATGTGTTTGTTGTTTGTATTAGTATATTTGTTTTATGCCCTTGTATCTATGACAACTGAATGTGAATTGCAAAAAATCCTTCTACCCTCGCATTCAACTCTTTCCAAATTCAGTCATCACATGGGTGACTGGCTGAGCCTATTTCTGACGATCTAAATTCCGTCTGTATGCTGCTGATGATTTTTTATTCAGAACGTATTCTCCAGCTCTCCTTACGGTTGCCAAGTGCAGTACACTGACCTTTCCAAAGTGCTAATTGTAGGGCAGAGCAGTGGCTGGGTGGAACTAAGTTACACCAAAAAAGTAAAGGATCAATTAAAATGAACAGAACCAATTTCACTGGATCTCTGTAAAAGTCACCACCTGACCTTTATATAAGTATTCGAAAGTGTCAGCATGACGAGAAGTCCTGGTGGTTTAGAGAGGTGGAGGGATGATGAGGGCATCCATGATATAATGCAGTTAAACTAGTTCCTCTCCCACTGTGTCTGCTCCCTTCTCCTCGACTCGTCTCACCTCCCCCATGTCTCCCTAATCTCCCCCATGTCTCCCTCATCTGTCCCATGTCTTTCTCATCTCTCCCATGTCTCCCTCTCCTCTCTCCTCATTTCTCCTCATCTCTCCTTTATCCCTCCCTCATCTCTCCCCAACTCTCCAGCATCTCTCTTCATTTCTCCCCATCTCTCCTTTATCCCTCCCTCATCTCTCCCCAACTCTCCAGCATCTCTCTTCATTTCTCCCCATCTCTCCTTTATCCCTCCCTCATCTCTCCCCAACTCTCCAGCATCTCTCCTCATTTCTCCCCATCTCTCCTTTATCCCTCCCTCATCTCTCCCCAACTCTCCAGCATCTCTCTTCATTTCTCCCCATCTCTCCTTTATCCCTCCCTCATCTCTCCCCAACTCTCCAGCATCTCTCTTCATTTCTCCCCATCTCTCCTTCATTCTCCTTTGTCATCTCTCTCGCGTGCCCCCCATATCATTGCCTCCTTATGGACCAAGCCATGATCGCTACACTCCCTCTCCTCCTCTTTTGCCCCAACTCTCTCTTTTTTCCATCCCCTCCTCCCTCTTAAGAATACCGTATGCTTCCTCTTCAGTAGTTGGCATTCACCAAATGTCAGATAAATTCCCCTCAAGGCCTTCAGTGCCATTAAATTAAGCACTACATGGGGAAAAAAACCAAGCTCTAATGAAGTGCATTAACCTGCTGTTCATTTAGTGTTTCATTTATTTAGCATTTCTTTCCTGTCTGCCTTTTTTCACACCATTTTCTCTCATCTCTGAATGAGAGAAGGAACAAGGGACAAACTAAACATGCCCTGTCTTATGCCCATGACTGCCTCCATATGCGCATTCTTTTTTAGGTAAGGCAAAACACTTTCATCTTTAAGACAAAAAGCACAGAGCATCATTAATGCAGCAGAGAGCGAGGGGAGAGATGCACGATTTTCCCGGGTTCAAAAAAGATCTTAGCAATGGATTTGTCAGTGAGATGCATTCAGTGTTGTAGTACCTATACTGTCAAACTGAGCCATTGTGTGTCTCTTGAAAAGATTTTTCAAAATGTATTTATCTGCCACTGCATTTGTTACGCCCCAGTGACTGACATGGGGAGAGATGGAGTGCTCTCAGCTCACACGAAAAAACAGCCCACAACAAACATCTGCCCCCTCTCTCTCTCTCCTTTTATCTCTCTCCCTCCCCTCAGTGTGTCATGCGCTTTCCATCAATCATACACTCTGATACCATTAGCACATAGTTCCTTGCTTTGCCTTTAACGCGTGCGTCCCTGTTGCCTGCACAGAAGTGGCCCGGGTCCAGACACTCACCCCAGAGCCAGCTTTCACTCCCTCACCTGCTGCTCACCCTCCCCAGATGTTCTTAACCTCCCCCCCCACCAGGGTTTTATTCTCACACCTTGTACAAGAATACGCCTGCTGGTAAAACAGCTTGACGATGCATCTTTTGTTACATTCTAGCATTTTAATTAAACCGGAAAGGCTATGGTATAACACTACATGTATTCGGATCTCCAATGACAACGTGTGAGCGATAGCCTGCAAAAATGTGGTGGTTGTCTCAGTATGGTCTCACACACCAGTGATTCAAAAGACACCTGATCTTTTGAGTCATTGGTGTGCTTTTCATTGCTTGTTCATTAGCTTTGCTACCATCTACAACTGTTTTGACTTAACTTTGGTTTAGTTGACCATTTCTGGTTCGCAACATGGATTTGGCTGCTGTGTGCATTGTGTATTGTGTTCTAGGGTTTGTTATTTGTCATTTGTCATCATACATTTGTGCCCATTTGAACTGAGGACACGCTAGCATGTGTGCACATCTAAATTCCAGACCATCCAGGTACGTGTGCTTTGTCTAGACACATTAGGTAAATTGGAGGCTGCCACCTCAGTATTTTTGGTAAGTTTTAGTTTACCATAGTCTGTTCTGATATCAGCTTTTCTGATATCAACGAAAGGTTCAGGTAAGAGTCACAAAATCCAGAGCATGGTAGTTGCAGTTTTTGTTGTAGTCCTCTGACCCTGGAGTAGACTGCCTGGTAATGTACAACACTTTTATCACTTATCATTTTGTATATTTAAACACCTTCTCAGTGTCACTACAGAACTCCACTGGGGTCTTCATGGTAGAGTGGCAAGACAGAAGCTGATCCTCACAAAAAGGCACATTATAGCCTGCTTGGAGTCTGCACATCTCTCAGACCCTGTCAAGCAAGGTCCTCTGGTCAGATGATATTGGACTATATGAAAACAATCCCCAGCAGTGTGTATGGAGCAAGCTAAGCACTGAGCATCACCTCAATACCCTCCCTAGAGAAGGTTTATATTAAAAAAAAATATATATATATACAGCCAAAATAACCCCTCTGTATAAGGGCCTGAGAGACCCAGTCTGAGTCTCGACCTAAACCCGAAAGAGCATCTCCGGAGAGACCTGAAAATGGCTCTGTATGCCCATCCAACCTGGCACAGCTTGAACGATCCTGCCAAGAAGAATGGGAGTAACTCAAGAAGACAGGAGGCTGTCGTTGCTGCCAAGGGTGCTTTAACAAAGTGATATGCGAAGGGTCTGAGTACTTATATAATTTCTTTAATAAGCTTACAAAGCCTTCCAAAAGCCTGTTTTTGCTTTATGCTTTGGGAGTTTTGGGTATAGACTGATGAGAAGAAAACGAATTGAATTCATTTAAAATTGAGTCTCAAACAAACCAAAATGTAGAAACCTTGAAACTTTCCATGTGCATTTTAAACTTTCCATGTGCACTGAAGATTTCAATAACATCGGCCATCTACAAGCCGGCTGCACTTTAACCTCATAGTTACTTTTACATACCATGTTCGGTGTGCTAATGTAAAGAACATGTCACTGTTGAATTCTTTATGAGCTACATCGTATGCTGCTGTACTACTCATGGACCAATGGGATGTGTGTATTTATGCACATTAATAATGCATGGTGCAGTCTGATGGTGAACATGTAGATGAGTGGTGGACGATCCTGCACATACATGTCACAGTCAATATCAACTCCAACAAACTAGTTATGGCAGTCTTCCATCTGCCACATACACAATGTAAATGTTGGATTAAAAACCTGTGCACTTCAAGCAACTACTGTATGAGCATAGGACCTTTTGGTTCTGCAGTAATAAACTTTGTGATCTGATCATTCAGCTAAAACAGTTCCTTTTCCTACCCTTGAGATCGCACTTCAACTTAGGACACAAAACAAGGTCCTTTTTAGCCAAGGCATTTACTGACGTGTTACATGTGCCTGGGTTTTGTTTGCAAGTTCTAAGGTGAAAGACAGGCTTCTATTTGTGTTTACTGGTATATTCCTCCACTGCAAGAAAACTTTAACATTCACATTGAGGGAACTTTCACTGCAGACATGTAGTGCAGCACTTTACGCAGGTTTTTTTGGGATATGGACAAATGTTCTACACTACAATCAACTTTATATCTCTCCAGTTTCACTCCTCTAAAAATCTGAATGCATGACGCATGAGCTTCCCTTCATTACAGACACGCACTTAGTGATTACTCAATAACTCATAAGGAAATTACAAAATTAGTCACGCATTAGAAATTAATTATTGAATAGTTTAAAGTGTGAAATCGAAATTTGACAGCTCTAAAGCCATTTGGGAATAAAGATGAATAGGTGCTGCCAAGACTGGCATTCAAACCATTACATGGGATTCATTTTAGGTTTGCAACGTTTGTGTGGCCAAGCCTGCTAGGAGGGTCTTACTATTTGATTCACCCAAACACTGTTACATGTTCACCTTATGAAACAAATAAAGTTCTGGTAAGTCGGGCTTGTACAAGATTTACCTTTCATTTTAAGTCTTTGAGAAAAAAAGCACATGGGCAGAGATCCATCACTAAACATGAAATACTTGCAAAAAGAATAAATCATGACATTCCAGCACTGGATGACAGTGCCTATTTATTTATTTCATTTATTTGCTACATGTACGGGGGATAAACACTTATTCCGTGATGCTGAATTCAGCAAATCTGTTCGTATCTAGACCCAAGCCTGTAGTCAAACTACAGTCATGGTGCAAGTCAGTGTGTAAGTGTATGTGCGTGTGTGTGTGTGTTTGTGTGTATGCATATGTGCGTGTGCGTGTGTGTGTGTGGAATGCCTGCATCAGAAGTACTTTTAATAAAGTTTTTGATTTGTGCCTTTGCAGGATACCACATGAATATTGTTTCATTACACTTTACAGGCCTAAAAATCTAATGCACACCTTTATCTACAAGGACAAATTATTACCTCCAACTGTCCTTCTATTTTCCATTGGAACTCTGCAATAAGAACCTGTGTTGCTGTTGCATGGCAATAAGAAACTGTGCTGTTGTTGCATGGCAATAAGAATCTGTGCTGCTGTTGCATGGCAATCAGAATCTGTGCTGCTGTTGCATGACAATAAGAACCTGTGCTGCTGTTGCATGGCAATAAGAACCTTTGCTGCTTTTCATGGAAATAAGAACCTTCGCTGCTGTTGCATGGCAATAAGTAACTGTGCTGCTCTTGCATAGCAATAGGAACCTGTTCTGCTGATGCATGGCAATAAGAAGATGTGCTGTATTGTATTTAGACACTTGCCAGGGCCTTTTAATTGACCTACTTATTTATTTGAATTTTAGAGAATCCATGCAGATCCGCCTTAACCTCAACCTTCCCCCTTTACACTAATGTGCTCAGTGACTTAGCACAAGTAAGCACATTTGATGTAGTCCAGCAGTGCTGCATACACACTCATGATTCATGTGATGATGATTTTCCTTGATGGCCTCTTAAGCATGTTTATCACTGCCAGGCCCTGGTGTCCTGTGGGGAGAGTCGATGTACACTTGATTTGGGTGTGTGTGTCATTTATGGGTTAAAGAAAGACGTTATTGACTGGAGCACGGCGGGAGCTGGTGATGAAGTGACTCATGCACAGAACGATGCCTTTTTGTGTGACTGTAATTTAGCCTGTCACTTCTGGGGAAGCATATTTTATCAGTCCCTGTGGACCCATGGGTAAACATCATCACAGTCCGGCTGTCTCCACCAGTAGCGAATGCCTCTGCTTGCTGGATGGTGGAGTAGATGTTTGTTTGCTCTGTCATGGCTTGAACATTCAAACTGCCAGTCTTCCTAGCCCAGTATTGGTCTACCAGGAATTTATCCTGTGATAATCCGAAAGTGAAGCCCAGAAGAACGGACACGTAGGAAATCTCATTACTCTTTGCAGTAAAATTGTACTTATTATTTATTTATTTATTTGCTTATTTTGTGTAGAAGTAAAGTCCGAGGCCTTAAGAGATGGCAATTCAGAGGTGGTGAGCTTACCCGAGCTCAAATGTTCTTTATTGCATTACCCAAATGTATTATCACTTTCTGTCTGATCCTGCAGATTGTGCTATACTGATTCTTTCACTATAAATACTGCAGTACACAGCCCTGAGGAAATACTCCTGCATGTTGATCTTATTTGTAATATATGGTAGGTGCTAAAGAAAACTGTATACGTGCTAATAAAATTGTAAACTTATTACAATATGCAGACATCAGAATGCAAACACACTAACTGACACTAATATGAAGCTTGATGATTGCAAGCTGTTAGAAAAGCGTAATAGTTTATTAGCTTATTTATCAGCAAACAGCCGTACGTTCGTGTCGCCTTTATTTACATCCCCATGGTGTACGCTGCTCCAAGGGCAATTGCCTTAGCATCCAAACGCTTATAGCCTTTTGAGTTCACCGTAAGCAGACTCCTCCGTCGCTGGATCACCAGGTGCCTTAAGATGCCGAACCATGAAGAAGCACTTGGGTGAGGAGCATAATGGCAAATATGATTATCGAATTTATAAAGGCTTCGTGCAAGATCGGTGTGCTTGAATGTCTCTTATCCACCTTCAGAAGAGCATGCTTATAAATCAGTGGCACGCATTAAATCAGTGACATACGCGATGTGAGTCACGGCATCTTGTTTGCTCATATGTAAATAGTAAGAGAGTCCAGCTCCTCTGCCAAACGCAGGCAATAGAGATGTGGGCTGTAATCGATTCCTTTTGCAGAAAGACTTCAGAAGTGCCTGGTAATCAGAAAGCCTTCAAGGTTTGCGTGCATCGCTTGCATTAGCTTGACTTAGCACTGACTGACTGACTGACAGGGGACGGTGAGACGCACTGGTTAATCTTACCAAATGATTATTTAAAAGTGTAAGTGAGTCCAATATGAACATTTCAGAAGTTTTGAAGATTTTCTGAACTACAAGTACCGGCCCCAAACAGACCTGGACCATGTTCATTAAATATTTTAAATTAAATATTTTTAACCAGAGATGTTAAAGGCCCTGCATAGTACTTTCCTCCTTACTTAAAATGTTATATTAGCAGGAAGTATGTGATTATCTTTATATTTCCACTTCAGTCCAACATTTACCGGACTCTGCAGAGTGCATAGAAGATCCGAATTTATTTTGTATACTGCCCCTTAACTTCCGCTTAGGAATGACATTTTATTTGGCATATTCATGATCTGTGAATTCAACTGGAATATAACTGGAATAAGTAACATTCTTTGCGGAAATGTTTATTTTCCACACACTGAGAGAAAACAAAATTGGGAAAAAAAAACACAACAATTATGCAGGACCTTTAAAGAAGAAATTAATAATTACACACACCCAGACCATCTAAAACTGAAAACAACAAGCGTTAGCACTAATCATCTCAGAAGGCATGGGATAATGAATCAGATCAAAACCTGAAAGGAGCTGTGAATTTCCTCAATATTCAGTTAGAAAGTCCCGTCAATACCGTTGTTCCTAATGACTGCATGAATGATCGTCAAGCCCATCAGCAAGACATAGTAATTAATTTTAATTAACTCAATTAACTGACGACTACCACCTCTGCTACCTGGATCCGTCATTTGACATAATTTCTCATTAGAAGGATGGCTTGTTTTTGCCTTAGTGTCAAACGATTAGATGATATTCATTAGGAGGTCCTTTTATATATTCATTAGGAGGTCCTTTTATATACGCAAAATTTACAATTCCCTTTCTGAGGCTCCCTGCAATGTGTGTCCTGTGTGCCCCTCCCCCTCCACCAGTGGCACTGACTGTGATTGGTGAGGTTCAGAGAGAACAATTTCTCTTGCTCTCTTAATTTCATCTGTTCGTCTGTATTGAACAAACCGCACCGATGTCTGTCCTCATCATGCAAGCCAAATAAGGGCAGTGATGATGATGATGGATATTTCTTGCTTACCACAAAAGCAAAAGGGTACCATCTGACCATTTTTCTTTGGAACTAGAACTCAACAAATCATATGTTTACTTTTGCAGGGTGACAGACAAAATCTATTGGCAAAGTGTTGTTATTTTCTGTAATTAAATGCCATTAGAGCCAACAGCGGCCTATTTGAGAGGGGAAATGTTATGAATGGTGAGGATGTCTGTCCAGTGCTGAGGACAGGATAAACACTGCTGCAAAGAACTGGACTACATTCAATACAGGGGGAACAGACTAACCCTGCTCAATGCCTAATTAGAGCTACACGCTGCAAAATCAATCCTTAGCCCTGAAAGCTTCACAAATGTCTAACCTTTTTGGATGGTTTGGATGGCCTTGGATGGTTTACTGTACAATCCTGACATTACCTGAAAACTCACAGAAGCAACCAAAAGTTCCACTTTTGATTGTGATTCAGACCCTAACCGTGTACACAGGCCCCATGCGGGCTAGCCTTTCCTCTCCAGGTTTAATTTAACTGATGATGTCCTCTGCTCCAGTATTCGGCATTGCGTGCTCCATCTGGCCCTGTCGGCTTCCTCTCTACTATGGCCAGGGATTTATCACTCTCCTCTTTCCACATTTATCAACGGAGAGAGCGCTCTCGCAGCTCGAGTGTTTCTCTGACTCAGTCCACTGATGGCGATGGACACAGGTGGCCAGTGCGAGCCTGAGAAAGCACACTTGCGCCTCTCGCACCAAAGCGCTCGTCCCCGCTGCCAGCCGAGAACTACTGGCCTTATCATCCGTCAACAGAAGTGCCCTGTCCTCCTTTTGATTGAGTTTAATTTTCTCTCTCTCTCCCCCTCGCTTTCTTTCTCTCTGTCCTAATCTTTCTGATTCTCCCTTCCCTCTCCATCTCGCTCTGTCCCCCTTTCCTGCTCCCTCCCTCTCTTGCATCCTCGCTTGTCTCTGAGACAGATCCCGTGCCCTTAACCTCCGAGTTAAAAGACGCAGCGCAAAGACTGAAGAAAGCACATATTCATAGGCTTGATATTTAAGCTGTCACGCCTTCTTTTAATTCCAACACCTCAAATTATTTTGTTATAAATTTTGCTCTGAATAAGGGACTGGCATTTGTTGTATGTCAGACGTTAAATTCCACAAATTTTGCAGGGTTGCATTCAAAGAATCTTAGGTTTATGTCTTACCTCATAATGCTCTGTCAGTGGGGTTCTTTTCAAGTCCTATCCCTGAATTTTAGGATTAAGGACACAGAATTGCAGGAATAAGATCCTCCTTTTTCATTCCCTCTGTGAGGTTCCATCAGAGCTTAGTGTGGATGGTTTCAGTGGAACCTCTTCAGAATTAATTTGGGTTGTGAGAGCACCCACTCCTCAGGGCTAAATCTGGGCGCTCCAGGACTTTGATCTGCCAGGCTTATCGAGCCCACATTTACAGAGCCACATGAGAGCTTGGGGGGGTCAGCCACTGCTGTTTGGAACTCTGCTGATTCTTCTCATGGCTCCGTGCTGGAAGCTGAGAGATGCACATCATCAGCGGACGTCGTGGGCTCGCGTGTGCTCGCGTGTGCTCGCGTGGGCGTGCACATGCGTATGTGCGCACGTCAGGCCTGGTAAAACGTCAACACGTAGCATCATGACTAACCTCATGCTGCTAACAGTCAGTCAGAATTAGAGGAACGTGGGGTTGAAAAAAAAAAGCACCGGGAGCCGAAGTGACAGAAGTAGTGATTTCCTCTGAGCTCCTTCGTGTTATTTGAAAGATGCAACAAGCCTGTGTCATAACTGTGGCTAATTGCGCTCTTTTCAGTAGTTTGATGCCAGCGTGTAGTTAGCCAGAGTAGGTTAATGGCTGGTGTTGATCGTGGTGAAGTGTGTCCAGACAGTGACTCCCTCCCCCCTCATGGAGACAGGATTAAATAGCCCCCGCTCTGTATCAAATGGACCTTACATGTCCGTATACGTGATGGATAGGACAGCTGGCCAGCCTGACAGAAGAAGACAGTCTGCAGATTGGGAAAGGACACAATTAATTGTGGAGGATTCAGTTTTCCTGCTTTTTGCCTTTTTCTTGCTTCTTACCTTAGCTCAGTGGTTAGGGTACTTGACTCGTTGCTGGTTCAAGCCCCACCACTGCCAACTTGCCACTGTTGGGCCCCTGAGTGAGATCCTTAACCCTCAAATGCTCAAATTGTGCTCAGTAATAATTGTCAGTAGCTTTGGATAAAAGTGTCAGCTAAATGCCATAAAATGTAAATCTAAAAAAGGAGGTAATATAAATGTCAGGTCCCACTGTTTTTTTGGTTCGTGGTTCAGTTACACGATAATTTAAACTACATTTTTTGCAGATTATAGACCAAAAGTGCCAAAATTCCCTTACTGCCACATCAACATTAAAGTATTTTACAACTTTTAGCAGAAATTTGTATCAGGAATCTATATACTACTTAAAAATCTTCTGCTTACAGGTGTCAAGGAAAACCATGCAGTAGAATCAAGTAGAATACGTGTCTTTTTAGATAAGCTCTTGCGTATGGTCCCTTTGAGAGGCACCTGGGTGAGATCCCTCGACCAATCTGAACGCTTCTGAGTCCCTGTCTCCAAGTCTCAGGGCTGGTGCCCGCGTTGTAATTCAACTGGCACTAACTGGATAATCGGACTCTCTGGAGCTTGGAAGCACAAAGCCCTGCTGACACAGAAATCTAGTTACAGCTGGTATTTTTCACCACATACGGCTCCGTCAGATGAGTTTAAATGGATTAATTTCGCCCATGGTGTGCAGAGAGAAGCGAACGCCTTTCCGTTCCCAGTAAGCTCGGAGTGGCGTCATAAGAGAGATAGATAGGTGAGCAGTGGACAGGTCTGGGAACATGCCAACATGTCCTGTTTTTGAGCAGGGTGGTGGCATTTGCCAGCTCATCCTTCTCTCAGCTCACAGCTTTGTTTATCAGTCCCCTGTTGCAAACGGAGCGACGAGATAACACGTGTCGGAATGCTTGCGGCTGGAATATAGCTGCTCACAACCCCGGCATTGCGCAAATCCCGTGGGAGAGGGAAATTACTGTGTAGTAAATGTTGCACCTTGGCTGAGTTCGATAGTGTCAGCAAGACGAGGGCTCGGTGCATGTAAACTGTTGCTCTGCTGCAGAACAGCGTGCCTTACAGGGTCCCGTAGCACTGCAGGAATAAATTGGATTGACACCTGGGAAGCCCTATGAGGCTGGGATCTGCTGCCCACAAGGCACTTGTTGATTTTCAAAACCCTTCAGTGCCAGTGGAGAGGCAGGCCATCATTAAACCCCCCGCAGTCCTCTAGAAGCAGTCGCCAAGCTGTACAAGACAAACATTTTCATTTCTTTTGGCTGCAGACCTGGTGTTCTCCTCCCCAGGCCTCTGATGAAATGTGAGCAGTCTGGAGCTTGCCTTCCTGGCCATGAGGCAAGGCCCTCAGGGTTCATGGTCCTAGGTTTGTCTTATAAAGGGATTTTTGGATGTATCAAATGTCTTCAAGTCTCAGACATCTGAGGGCTCCGGGATCTTAGACATGAATTCCACTACAATAAGGCAAAAAATGTTTTTTTTTTAAATAGAAGAAATAATATTTTAAAAAGCAGAAGGTTTATCGCTGACTTGAGCCAATTAAATATAGCCTACAAAAGAGAACGGCTGGGGTTGGATATTAAAAGAAATTCTAGTGCAAGAGATGTTTGCCACGTTTATACAGTCCAGGTTTGACCTTGCTGAATATGTATTCCCTGATCAAGGTTAAAGTGTCACAGAAATCTGCTGCCAAAGCAAAGTTAAAAGAAACAGCCTTAATAATAAGCAGTCACTAAGCAATCATGGCTTGGCAAAGCAGTGTTTGCACTGAAAAAGACATGCCTGAAATATGTGAGTTGGGAGCTGGTCGAAGCAAGACAGGCACATTCAGTTGGTTATATTATATTCTCTTGCAGCAATCATGTTCTAAAGTAATATTTGTATGGTTCTATTATAGGAAATTATTGTTTTTCACTGAGAAATTCAACTCAAATGACCATATAAAATAACGTTCATTTTCATTTCAATTATTATTGTTCTACTTGTTATTTTAACCCATTGACCCAAAGTCCTATCATATTATATTAGTCTCTTTTCTTTTTCTTTCAGAACCTTTCTTACTTGTGTTTCTTAACCTTGTCTTTTCTCTTTCTCTCTCGCTCACACACACACACATACACACGTATGCAAAATATATATACAGAGACATAAAAAAGTTTACATATGCAATATTCTATAGGCTAAAGACATTCAGAGTCATTTTTTCTCCATGACATCTATGTCATATTACTATTTCTTTTGGATAGTCAATTAGGTTGTATACTTTGTTTACACAGGTAATTTTAAAACAGTTGGTTAGAGAGAGCATTATTTCAGCTTTCATTCACTATTACTTACCCCAAGATGACTGTCTTTTAAGAGCTTCGGATTGGTTTGCTGTCATAATTAGGAGTACACCTAACATTGTATTTAAGGGTCTTCCTTAGGTACCATGGGGAAATCCAAGAAACCAAAGGAATAAAAAAACCAAAAAAACCCTATGGAATTTCCCAAGTCCAGCTCCTCTTTAGGAGCAATTTTCAAACAACTGAAGGCAACACCAGCACCTGTACAAACAATTGCATGCAAATATAAAAATCACGGGACCACAGACACACTGCATCATTCAGGAAGGAGGCAAAACTGAGCTCCCAGAAGCAAACAAACTGGTGGAAGCATCACGGACCAAATGTCTGAGGGCTGGAGCCAGAGCAGGAACTCAACTAGAATTAATTAATGATCGGCACCATGTGTAGAGGAAAAATGTGGGAATACTATTCCAGAAAAGGGAATGGTGAAGTAGACATCATAAGGAAACAGTGAAGACACACCTCAAGACATCAGCCATAAAGTTACCTATTCCCCCAACATGGCGACAACTGTGAAAAGACACCAAGTGAAAGTGGAAGAACTGAGTGACATTTGACAGGAGGAAGAAAGCATTTCTGTCACTGACGTAATGAACACTTTAAACTTGTACAGTGACTAGGCAGTAGCTCTCAAAAAGGAACCATTTAGTATGGAAAAAATGTGTCTACCGCTAGTCCAATATTTCATTTCTATCATATATTTTTTACTCATTATATCTTGAATAACAGATGTGGGAAATGTTCAAAACATATTACTTATTTTTTGCTCAGCTATTACTGTTCCATTTATGGTGAATGCCATAATGGGTTTTCAAGTTTAAAGAAAAACAATTTCATCAAACTCCATCTTAAAGATGTACATTGAAACAAATGACTCTTCATTCTGATGAGCTGTAATTTCCTTTCATAACAATTTATTTTAATGAGAAAATGAACGGCGCCACTGGGACAGGTCTCACCGTTACAAATCCATCCTGAGAGCCTATTCATTATCGGTCAATGACTGATCATTTATTATATACTTTTTCAAACAACTCTGGAGTAGAAATATTGTCAAACAGTGTCAGGGGTCATATTTCAAAATGCAGTATCATTTTTAACTTTCTGCATATGATAATTTGGCAGCTAACATGATTAGTAATGCTACAGTACTTAGCACTGACTGATGCTATTAAGCCAGGCTGTAGAGTCCTCATCTCCACCATCATTGTTATGTCCAGGTCAAGATGTTAATGAACTAATGTGGGTATCATTAGTGCATTTACATGCCTCTTCCTCTGGTCACTTCAGCAGAGGCCAAGTGATTCAAGAGGACACCTTTTTACCAGGCCTTTTATTAAAAAAAACATACTGTACACATGGTAAATGCATGCATTTAACATTTAATGCAATCACACAAAGGCGTCCAGTGAAAGAAATTCCGTTTGGAATTTTTCCAAATGCTCTTTCTGACATTATACACTCATGGAGCATTTTTGTGGTTCCTCAAATCACCTTTCTTAATTATGAATCTTTATTAATTAATTAATTTATTTAGATTCACTCAAAAGACTCTTGGGGGGAAAAAGAAACAGAACCTTCTAGAACTCTCTGCTTTCCACTGGGAGTGTTCATCATTAGAATTCCCTGTGTCACTTGGAATTATTTCTATTTGTGCAAAAGCCTGTGAATCAGTCAATTTTATCTCCATTTTCTCCTTTCCCCCCTGTGCATCTCAATGAGTCTGACACAATATTAAAATATGGCAGATAGGTTATGAGAAAAATGGATCCGATGCCCATCTTTTCCAAGGCTGGCCAGCATGACTGGTTAGCATGATGGGCTAGTATGATGGCTTTTGGGTGTAGTTATGCTTTTTGACACTTGGCATGTGGTGTACTTTTGTAACTCGAGATATAAAACACATTTTAAAAAATGCAAATACACGTTAAGAAAATCTATATGGTAAAAGGGGAAAAAAAGCACTCAAATCTGTATTCTGGTGCTTAAAAAAAAAAGAAAAAAAAAAGCCTCCCCACAAACACATACGGTTACAACCACCCACACATTAGCGCAGACTCACGCACAAATTCGCACATACACATCGACACATTAACAAACACATCTCATTTCCCCTTCTGAAAGGTCAAGTGTTGAAGGGAAATGGCTTCCTTTAACTTATCGGGAAATGCAATGAGACAAAATTGTTTACGCCTCTGTGCACACATTTCACTGCTGATGTCTCTCGGCCCGTTTGCGCATCCAGCGGGATAGAGAACAGTTACTGCAGTCAACTTCCGTCTGAGAGCGTGCCGCAGGGCTGAGCCTTCGACTGCGACACAGAGCACGTTAAAGCGGGCAGGGGGTAGCCGTCCCTCACTGCGTCCGCTCCCTGCATCCACTAAATGTTAGTGGGAGTCACAGAGAGTGCGGATAAGGCCAGTGAGATCCCGTGATAAGGAGGCTAATAACATGACGACACACAAGAGAGACGGCGAGACGGAGGAGAAGAACAGAGACTTATATAAGGGTGACATGGTGGATTTGTTCCAGAAGAATTCACCCAATCCAATCAGCTGGGCTTTTCCGGATGGCTTCTCGAGCAAGTGCAGGCGTCTTGGAGGAACAAATGCTCTAGTTAACCTTTCGGTCAGCATCCACACAGTGGGTATGGCGCTGAAAGCTTGTCAGTGTGTATCACGACAATGGAGGTTCGTCTCTCCCAAGTTCAGAATGAACCCATCACTACCACCAACCTTTATCAACCACCCATGTAAAACCATGTAAAACCTATGTACAAAAGAAACTGTTCATCCTCAGTTATATGGTCTCATCATAGGGCCAAATCGGGATATGAAATGACAGTTTTAAATATATTACTATATTAAATTAATAATATATGAAAGTTGTTTACCTTAGATTCTAGCCTTCATAGAGAATAATAGTGCAGCACTGAAATTGCACTGAAATGTTTGCATTGAAATTTACATATCTCTTCATCTCTCTTGTACGTGTGTACACACATACAAACACACACAGAGCACTTCCGTAGTATTCCAAGAGCCCTTAATATGCCCTCCTATGTCCTGCTGGCAATCACTTTGTTGTCCCAAAATCAGTGAGTTCCTTTGGTGCCGGGTAACAAAAATATAAACAAAATGCCACGTTCCATCCTGTGCTGACAGTATAAGCACTGCCCATGAGGAAGGGGCTGAATCATCTGCCACTCCTCCACTGTGATCCCCCATTAGGCTTGGCTAAGGTGCCTGCCACTCAGAGAGCTTCCTGGAAAGATATGGGTCCTTCACCACGGATACATGGCCCTTCTCACCAGTCTTTCAGCATCATCACACTGATGGGCCAATTAGAGCCAGTGCCAATCGTGAGGTGCGGGAGTGTGGATCAGATTCCCCTCTATTACTCTCACTCAGAGTAGGGGGTGGGGGGGTGGGGTGTCATTCAGCTGGCTGTTTAAAGAGCCTGAGTGACCTGAACGGAGATGAAAGGACCCGGCTGGTGTTCTTCTTCTCCTTCTTTGCAAAATTCCAGAGGAACCAGGAAAATTAGGTCAATACTGCAGTTTTGTTTTTTTTTTGATGCAGATTTTATTGAAACATTTTCTTTTTTTAGCTTTAAATTGCCGCATCGTGATATGTCTGCCCCGATCGTGTGAAAGCACCCGTCCATCCTTCCTGTTTCGCAGTGCAAAAACTGTAATGTGTTCAAAACCTTGATTCTTAAACCACAGCCTTGCAAAAAGTAGGTAATGAGACTTACAAATTCATGAATGGAAACAGTGTGAATTCACACAGCTATGGGTTTTTTCAGTGACCAGCTGGGTGGTACCAGTGATTTAGAAGTTCAGAGAGCTTAGTGCTGCAAGGTCCTTTCAGGTCAGCGTGGTGTGCCAATAAGTCTGTCCCCTGCCAGTACAGATCGCCTGCTCATTCCGTCACAGTGATTCCGGTTTCCTGTTTCTCCCTCCATCTCTGCCGGTCCGAGCCTCTCTGATTTTAAATGCATCTTTGCAACACCAAGGCCAGCTACATTCAAACTCTTACTGCTACTGTCTATGAAAGAACAGTGACTTAGGACCAAGCAGTACTTCTTTGCATTTCAGCATTTTAGTGGGCACTTTCAATCCCACATCTTACTTGGTTAGCCATAGTCAGTCACAAAACTTCTCTGTATATTCCAAGTGCAATATTTAGCTTCAGTCATGCGAAGTCCTGTACAGTATTGTCGCTGTGGGATATATACTGTAGCCCTTTACGTAATCGCTCCTGTATGCTGCCTCCCCAGAACTGCACTAAACATCCATTAAGACAGCCATGGCTTTCTTTAAATGTTAACTCGCCCTCCAGGAGGCTAGAGTTAATATGCCAGGGCAATAAATTACCATGGGAACACAAGGAGCCTTGCAAATATGACACACCAAATGAAATCGGGAAAATAAATCCAGTCTAGGCAAAGCTAAAGAAATATGACCTTTTTCCCCCACACAACTTCAACGCTGACATTTAAGTAAACACGGTCTGTTGTGCAGGAAATCCTCGGAAAAGATCAGCGTCAGTCTGTCTTGAAATGTATTTATCTGTTTGTTTATTTAATTTTTTTTCACTTTACATTTTCACTAAAATGATCAAATTTCCTGACTCATTTTAGTTGTCCATGAGGAACATTGAACAACTGCCAAGGATTGGCAGTTGCATTATAATCAAACTGTCTGCCGATGCAGACACACATGGAGGTCAGATCATCCCTGTTTCAAGTCTTAGTAATGAGGCCATTACAGTTTAATTGCTACATTGCAATGACCTGCATGTATACATTTGCGTTCGCTAAGGGACTCTTATTTGTCTGTGGCCTTAGAACTGAAATCTATAAATAGACCCATTTAATTAAAAGCTCTTTCCATACACATCAGTGCAATTTGTGGCTCAATGGTTGTGCTTTGTGTGATGTAGAACACTGTTAGTGTTTAATCAAGTGAGTGCATTCTTATAATGTACTGCATTATAATGTGTGTGGTCAGGAAGCAGGGCTTGTTGAAACTATGGTGCTGACGCTCCTGCTCCTGCTACTTGTGGCGGTGGTAAAATAAAACTGAAAACCAAACCTTTTCTTCAAGGCAAACATAAACAAAAACAGTTAGCGTCTCAGACTAGCTGCCTTTTTCACATCAGTAAAAGAATCGATCTTTCCAAGGAACATTATCTTTCCGCATTGATTTGAAAATTGCTTTGGGGTTGTTATTATTACTTTAATCTACAGTTCCTCTGCGAAGGCAGCTGTGATTGTTATTCAGATTGTTGATAAGAGTTCAAATAGTTTTGTTATTTTTAACAGCTAATCTGAAGCAAACATGCTATCCTTTCACCTGCACAAAACTGTGGTTATACATCACATTTGTCCCCTCTGTTACCTTTTTAATGGGTGTTGACTGGATCAGAACAAAAGGACCACAGTGGACAGCTCATCTTCTCCACTCTGTGTCACCAGTGCTTTATTTGTGACTTCAGCCATCAGTTTTGGCCATGTAGCGAGAACAGGCCGGTCAAGATCCCCGCTGCTGTGGCGGCTTCCTGTGTTTGTACTCTGCAGCTTTTGGCAGACCTTTCTCAGATTAGAAATGGTACCTCAGCTAAAACCGTCATTAACAGGGAAGCTGGATTCTCTGGGTAATTCAGTGCTCTTCGGTTAATGCTATGACCTGCCCTTTGGCCAGACGCTCCTCATTCTACCCCAGTGCCCTATCCTTTTCTTTTATTCTCTCTCTCTCTCTCTCTCCCTCTCTCTCTGTCTCTCTCACACACACACACACACACACACACACCTCTCTCGCCTTTGCCCTGCCCTTGCCCACTGCCCTTGTCACGGCTAGTGCCCCAGACAGCGATGTTTCGCCACGTCGATTCCTGTGACACGCTCCCACATCCATTAGTTTCCCTTTCCCCTGACATTTAGACAACGGATCCGTAGCCCACGGGCTCCGGTCCCAGTGAGATATTGAAAAGCAAATTAGGCTGAGTGAACAGACCTCAGCTCAACAAAGATTATCCGGCTGATGCATTATGCCTGCATTGATTGGTTAAGAAACTGATGTTGTCAAGCTTTGGGGTCGAGACCGGCCCTCTGTGTCTGGTTGGAGAGTTTCTACAGCAGACAGAAATGATTCTCTGACAGAAAAGACACTTCTACCTGCTCTTCCTCTGTCTTTATCACTATATCAAATTACCTAGTTTCTCCCTAAACACCACTGCGGTCCACCTTCCTTAAATCTTGCAGTTGTAAAGTTTTTTTTATTTTCCTCTAAAGTTATTCCACCCCCCCCCACCCCCCACCCCCACCCACAGCCCCCAACAAGCTGAAGCTAATTTGCTGGAAAAGTCTCAAGTAGCTGCAGTTAATGGCTGCTTGTTGGCGGCCTGTGAGATGGAAGAACAGATCAATCACTGACCCAGATGGATATGGACGGCTTACTAATTGTGACTGAGATCCAGTAGAGAGGCCTGAAGCTGAGTGAGTGCCAGTGCACTCAGCATGAGGCGCCGGCCGCCAGGCTAATGCCCCCATGCTGACAGCCAGGCCAGCATACGGTCAAATTCACTTTACCTACTGCTGACAGGGGCTGTTAATGGTGGGTCATTTCCCCGCCGTGTTCAGAAAAGTAACGCCAACCACAGCCAGCTTAGAATCATTGGCAGTTGCTATAAGTTAGGTGAGTGGCTATCAGATCAAGTGGAAATATTATGAGAAATGTATTAGCTAATAAAGGATTGGAAATTCAAATTCAAATGTATTTATATAGTGCTTTTCACAATATGTGCAGCTTTACGGAGAATTCAGGTCCAGGCCACTAATGAACAAGCCAAGGTGACAGCGGCAAGAACCACTGAGAAGTATCAAGACTCAGATGGGGAATGTATTCTCCTCTGGTTAACACCAGATGACAAACGAATAACACAATTCGTTAAATGCAGTTTCTTTTGCTTTTAACTTTAACTATAAAACATAACAATGGCTCACAAACTTTAAGAAATTGCTAACAAATATTTGGCAGAAGAAATGAAATATTCAGTGGGAACCAATTAGTAGTTCTATTCAGAGCCCACACAATAATCAACTAATCCCAATCTAGCAGGAGAGTTGGTGGCGGTAGTCTCTATGGCATCCAGGGACAGTTTTTGACCTCTCAGGAGAGTATTGAAGTATGCAGAAGGGCAGGTGGAACAAGACTAGGAACAAGGTGGATAGTCTAGTCTAGTGTGCCCCCTGGGTCACCAGGGTATTGACCTCTTGCCACCCCACCTGTGCACCTCTCCTCTGTTCATTTAACAGAGTACTTCATCCTGCAGGGATCTCTCTCTCTCTATGAGTTCACCTTTCTTGGCCCCTTCTTAACTGAGGATTATTCTATTAAACCCCTGTCGCACAAGGACACAGATTCCACTACAAAAGAGAGACACACTGAAGCAGGTCCACTGCTTGTCTGCTGTCGACGTTATAAAACGGGCCTCTTATCTGAAGTGGAAGTCTGCCCGCAGAAGCATTCTGCCCAGCCTCTGCTGGACGCTGCCAGCACTCGTTAGATTTATTGCGCTCCGCTTTTGCCATTTATCATCGTCCCCGTCATGCCGTACTTTAGCGGCAGTCGGGTTGTGATTAGGTAATAATAAAACAAAGACACTCTTTGGCCGGGCTCCGCACTTTTTCTTTATGACAGCACAAAGTTATTAACCCTGAGTTCAGAAACAAAGTTCCTCTGGTGTTCTTGCTTTCCCCTCTGTTTCTATGCTCCTTTGCTTATCAGTGGTACATGTCCTGAACTGCAGGATTATAGGCAAAATGACTGTCATAATGCATATGCAGTCAATCAATGAATTATTGTAACTGCCCAATTTCATTTCGCTATTGTTCAAAGCATGGATTTACAGCGTGTCTTACTGTTCCTCTGTATTTGCACACTGACTAGACATGTTAAAGCCCTGGCCAACTATGTTAAAACTGTTTATTTATCAGGGCAGATGGTATATGTGTCACGTCCCAGCCGGTATCCAGCCAAGACAATGCACAGCCCCCACGTGTCAATCACATCACTCAGTCACTCCCCTGATCCCAATCACCTTCATAATGAATCATTACATAAACCTATAGCTTATTTTCCCTTTCCTCTTATTTAAACCCCACAGGTGCCGTAGTTCAGTGCTTCACATTGAGTGTCGAGTCTACCTAGACACCGAGCAAGCCTGATCTCCGTTATTTGAAGCCCATCTTTCCAGTTTTGTTTTATATTTATATAAAAAAGAACATTTTGTGCTTTATTTCACACCTGTCTCACACTCCTGTTTCATCAACATGTCACAATATATATCTGTCTGAAAATAAAGTGGTCTTGTCATTGGTATAATGTTTTGTTGTTGTTTGTTTTCACTTTAGTCTGATTTTCAGTCCCTTCTCTGTCCAGGTGGTCCCACACAAATTCAGTTCTGCTAACAGAACTACAGCAGGGGACATCAGGGGTTGGTGGGAGTAACCATGGCAGCTGAGACGGTTTGAGGCTCAGTAACATCATGACATCAGGGGTAGGTGTACCTTGGCAGAAAGAGAGACTAGATTATTAGGCATGTCCAGGTACGAGGGTGTGTAAATTATGGAACTATAATGTGCAATGATGGACTGTGGTAGCTCTAGCTATGGCAGCATAGCTAAAAGGAAAGAGCCAGAAGGAACCACAGGTATGAGTGCACCCTGGAACATCAGCACTCTGCCGCTCTCAGTCAACAAACTTGAGTGACAAAAGAGAGGTGGAGTGACAGCATCATAACAGTTACATAACAGTTTATCATAACTCTCAATGCCCATGGACCACCAGATGTACACCTTTACCTAAGATGGGAAGTAGTTAATAAAATGCCTGACTGTACAGATAGGTTTTCAGCCTAGCTTTAAATACTGAGACTGTGTCTGAGTCTTGAACATTTACAGGAAGGTTATTCCATAGTGTGGGAGTTTTATAGGAAAAGGCTCTGCCCCCTGTGTTAGAATTTCTTATTCTTGGTACTAGCAAAGAGCCTGCACCTTTTGATCTAAGCAGTCCTGATGGATCATAACGCACTAAAAGTCCTCTAAGGTATTGTGGGGCAAGACAATTCAGTGCTTTGTAGGTTATTAGAAGTATTTTATAATCAATATGAAATTTTACTGGGAGCCAATGTGAAGTAGCTAAAATAGAAATGATGTGATCAAATTTTTTAATGGCTGCTGCATTTTGAACTAATTGGAGCTTGTTTAGACACTTAATGGTATAGCCAGATAGTACAGATTCCATCTATATGATTCCATCTATATGATTCCATCTATATGATTCCATTTGTAAGATTCCATCTGTATGATTCCATCTCTAAGATTCCATCTGTATGCCTTAATTATGCATTAGTTTCAATTCATTATCATGCTGACAGATTTGAGTGTTTCTCATTTCTTTCTTTCTTTTTTTTTTTGGCAAGTTAAAAATCAAAGAGTGGTTTGGGGACCAGACCTGTTTTCTTCTAGCTATCTCACAAATTATCAGTACCATTTTTGCAAAAAAACCCCCAAAACACCAAAATTAGTGTTACTTGTTAATTTTCATTATTAATTTTCTATGGTTTATTGCATTACAATTTACTAATGTGTTACTTTTTGTGAACTATAATGTTTATACATGCAAATAAACACTTAGCTCCTAAATAATTAATTTGTGGGGTGGCTTCGGATTTTACCCTGTACTGTAACTGTATGTTCTCTGCTATGTAAAGAGTCATGTGGCAATGAGATGTGAGCAGGTGATCATTACCACTAATGGGGTTCCATTAGCATGGGGTTGGGGTGACTGGGTGGGGTCTCTGGTAGAGAGCTTGTTTCCCGAACTCATTGATCCACCCGGGTCCACTCGCCTGGAGCGGCGGATCTTAGCTTTGTCAGCGGCTGCCTAATGTTCTGCTAAATCATAATGACTTCCTGAAGTATGATATAATGAAGGTTGTGCCCAGGATTACTAATTACTGTAATGAATTACTATTAAAACATGTCAGGGTGGTGACTGGGCTCAGGAAAGGCTGGTCAGGCTTCAGAGAAGCAGTAGTAGTATATTATAATAATAATATTATTATATTATTATAATATATATTATAATATAATATATTATAATATAATAATAATAATAATAATATTGTTATTATTATTAGTATTAGTATATTATTATTAGTAGTAGTAGTAGTAGTAGTAGTAGTAGTAGGAGTAGTAGTATATTATTTTTATTATTATTATTATTATTATTATTATTAGTAGTAGTAGTAGTAGTAGTATATTATTATTATTATTATTATTATTATTATTATTAGTAGTAGTAGTAGTAGTAATATACCTAAAAATTACCTTAAAAATGAAGCTCATTGTGATTAGAATCCTATCTGTGACCTTCCTGTATTGCTACTTATCAGCTGACATTGTGTTGATAGTTTATTGAAGTCATATTTGAAGTCATATTTTATGTGCAGGGAACAGGTACTGTTGACAGGCCAGTGCGGAGCTACTACTGCAGAGGCCTTTTATGTTGCCATTACACATGGCAACATGGATGTAGGTTGGGACAAGTTAGAGCTCTTTTTTTTTGCTTTTTAAAGGCCAACTCCTGTTGGTACATCAGATAATCCAACATTGTG
Organism: Electrophorus electricus; assembly: GCF_041902795.1. Taxonomy (NCBI): domain Eukaryota; kingdom Metazoa; phylum Chordata; class Actinopteri; order Gymnotiformes; family Gymnotidae; genus Electrophorus; species Electrophorus electricus. The sequence continues at coordinate 23,083,183 of NC_137502.1, forward strand.
ATGAATTTAACATCACAACCGTTGACAAAACAATGTCACGCCCAAATTATTGTTCTGTGAACCATAAAAATACATTTCTATTCATGTTTCCTCTGACTCCAAAATGTTATAGAAAGCATAATAACACAGAATATGTGCCTCAGTCATTCAAAAACATTTTAATGATAATCTGTTGAATTATTTTTATGTGAATTTCACAATTAAAAGTGTTTTTTGTAATTTTGTAATTCTTTTAAATTAAGTAAATAATTTGTTAATTTCTTTTTCTGCTGTAGTGTACTAAGGAGTAACCTTAAAATACATGCAATTCTCTTATATTGTTTATATTGTTAAAACAAACAAACAAACAAAAAACCCCAGAATGTACTGTAACAGTACAACACTAATGCAAAGTACAGTACATTACAAATGTAGACTTTGAGAGGTTTATTGTTCAACTGCATGAATTTCTTTCACACATCCAGTACAGTTAATATTTACAACAAAGATAATCCCCATGTAAAAAAGACTATCTAACTAAATTATATTAGGATTATATTATGTATGGAAAAGTTATACAACAGTGATGCATTCAAAAACTAAGAGCTCATGTTGACACGAATTAAACAATAATTCAATTTTACAGACAGTCAAGGATTCACATCTCATATGAGTTAGAAAATATAAAACTACAACTGACAGTTGGGAAACAAAAAACGGAAATGTGCTAAACATTAGAGTGCTTTAAAAATATAAATGTTACCATTTTGAAGCAAAGTAAAGAAAACATGGCAAATGATGCATGATTTACAGAACTGCTATTTAATAATAAAAAAAAAAACTAATAATAATAATAAAAATAATAATAATACAAAGGAATGGAACATACATTATGTGACATGGGGACAGGTGTATTACAGGTGTATTACAGGTGGGTTACAGGTGGGTTACAGGTGTATTACAGGTGGTTTACAGGTGGGTTACAGGTAGGTTACAAGTGTTTTACAGGTGGGTTACAGGTGGGTTACAGGTGGATTACAGGAGTGTTACAGGTGTATTACAGGTGGGTTACAGGTGTATTATAGGAGTGTTACAGGTGTATTACAGGTGGATTACAGGAGTGTTACAGGTGGGTTACATGTGGGCTACAGGTGGGTTACAGGAGTATTACAGGTGGATTACAGGTGGGTTACAGGTGGGTGACAGGAGTATTACAGGTGGGTTACAGGAGTGTTACAGGTGGGTTACAGCTGGGTTACAGGAGGGTTACAGGTGGATTACAGGTGGGTTACAGGAGTGTTACAGGAGGGTTACAGGTGGATTTCAGATGAATTACAGGAGTGTTACAGGTGGATTACAGGTGGATTACGGGAGTGTTACAAGTGGGTTGCAGGAGTGTTACAGGTGTACTACATATTTCTTGAATTGGCCAGGTAAAGAAATGGTTGGATTTTTCTCTATAGCCAAGCAACCCTGAATCCCCAGGTGAATCTAGATACTAAACTACGACACAGTAAAAAATGTGAGACAATATTGTGTGAACAGTAGGCAAAAATTAAAACCAAGCCTAGAAACCATGGACATACAATTTCTAAGAAGCCTTCTACATCCCTACATTTTGTATGGAACACATTTTTTTTTAATTTCACACTCAGCACAAACACAAGATTGGACTCTTTTTTTCAGAAAGTAAAACTGACATGGCACAACTGTGAATTTTGTGTTATGTTGTTACTGTTTGAGATGATCTCGTTCTTTTATTGGATGAGATCAAACCTGGCTTTTGAGTCAAGTATTGGTTTTGTTTTTTTAAAGGTACAGGTGTGAAAATACAATTGTGTAAGTGCTATATGTTTTATATACTGTATATTATCATTTTCTAAGAAAAAAAAACATATATGCATTTTTGTACTTGGCCTGATTTCCAAACACAGAAACGGTATACTCATCATGACGCTATGACTGTACAGCTGACATTTCCCCATCAGTACAGATAATCTAAACACTAAAGTGACTTTAGCAATCCAGAGCCTGATTTAATGAAACATTTTTTATCAATATAATTGAAACATACTTCACATAAAAAATAAAAATAAAGAAACGTGGGCCGTCACTGAAAAAAAGCTGTTTTGTCTAATCGGTCAAACTGAACTGGATTAATTCTGTCACCTGAAAGTGCTGAAAGTTTTAATTAAAATAAATGACCTTTTGAATGGAAATATGTGAGGTTTTTTTTTTTTTTTTCCAAGGGCTCACTACATATGTGATTGTCATTTATTGCACCTGCAGCTGAAGGAAAAAGCTTTCTGTTCTTCAGGACATGACATTCATGGGTGAAAGCTGAAATGTATAAATTAAAAGCAGAACCTACACACACAAAAAAAAAGGATTATTTGAAAATAGTACTCTGATAGAAATATATTATGAACAGGAATGATCTCAGCTCTCTGTGTTATTACTGAATATGGAGGTTTGCATGGAATATAAAAATGAAAACAATGAAATATGACTTCTTTCTTGACTACATTTGAAGAAATACGAATGGTGAATTCTGTGTAAACGTCACACTTTTTGTGAGCAGGTGCGACACAGAGACCTGTAATTACTCATGTAAAGCAAAGCCAATGTTGACCGTACTGGGTCTTGCTCATGTTATACTGTTTTGTTTAGTATGCTGAAAGATTGGCATTGCTAATTGTGACCCTATACAGTTGCCGAACGTTAGAATCATTATGTGATAATTACTTGGCATGGACTACACCATTATTTAGACAGAACTTAATGAGTTGAATGAAAATGTCATCTGCTTTCATTACTACGTATTCAGTCTGATGCATGTACAGACTACAAGACACTGGAAAATATCATCTTCCGAAACATAAGAAAAACGAAATCAAGACTGACTAATGAAACAGTAAGTCACTATCGCCAGTGGGAGGAAGGCAGGAAATAATGTTTGTAGAAAGTGAGTGTGGTAGATCATAAAGTAAAGTGGCATGACCTTAGCAAAGGGAAACTGTGGGGAGGACAAACACACAGAGTAGCAGCATTGTGTCTATGGTTACGGCACAGCACATGGGAGGGGCCTAATATCAGTCACGGCGAAACGTGCAGTACATGCAGAGGTTTTAGGTCCACGGGCTACCCACACCTCCGCTGCCATGCCGGGGGAACAGCCGCAGCTTAACACAGTGACAAGAAGGGAAGCTTCGTTCTCTGCATGTGAAAGGAAGAAGGGATGTTCCTTTCTGGGAAGGGGGATGGTGTGGAGGTGGTGGGTGTGGTTTTTAGACCGAGTGCTCGTTGTGGAAGGGGTAAGGGTGGTGGGGACCGGGTGGGGCGGCCTTAGGCTGGAAGGTGTACATTGGCATGTTGGGGTGAGGCTGCAGGTACGGATGCTGAGGCAGGAAGTTCACAGGGGTGTATGCGGCGGGAGGCCTTCGCTCGAGGCAGTGCTGTTGGCTGTCCGGCGGCTGGCAGGTCACATGGTCAGCTGGGGTCGCTAGCTCTGTGAAACGCCTCCCAGGGTTCTGTGGACATAAAGAGTTAATAGAACCAACTGCTACATGCATTCTCTGAAAACAAAAACAACAAAAAAAACCACCTTTATAACTAAGATTTGTTTCATCAGAAGTGTACGGCTGTAGACACTAATGAGCAAATTCGGTGTACAAACCCTTACAGCCTCAAGCAGTGCACAGACTTCCTCTATACAGTAGCAGGGCACTAATAACCAGAATGAGTTTGTCTTTTATCCACTAGCTAACTGGTGTGTGGTCACAGAAAGTCTCCAATGTGTGACAAATTTTTAAATTTTAATCTTCACAACATTGTAATTGGATTTTCAGTGGTAATGAAATCTGAATATAAAATCCATAGCTCAAGAATATTGAATGAAAGCTGAATATATTAAAATGTAATATGCCCAGGTTTTCTCTCAATATGTTCAGGTTTTATTCAGAATTCCAAGGTTTTCACTTAATATAATTGAGGATCCATTAATGTTTCCGTAACATGCCAGACCATAGCAGAGTTTATTACTGCATTACTGTCTCAGTTTGAGCAGTCTGTACAGATTAACTTTCCTTTGAACATGGCTTTTATGAGACCGTCTACGTTCTAACAACCATAAAATAACGCAACTAAAAATCTAACATGAACATAATGCATGTGAATGTAAACGGTAAAATCAAAAGGCATGAAGGGAGAACGCTACAAGTCTGGAAATGTTAACGGTGACTTACACAGGGCCCCCAAGTCACTTAGTATGTACGATAATTCTGAGACTCAATCAGAGATCAGGTGTGTAAGCAGGGATATCGAAACAATCTACTAAGACTTTCACCAGGGTTCCTCTGGGTCACCTCGAACTCATAATCACATCATAATCACCATTTAGGAAAACATGAGGCTTCACACATGCAGACGCTTAGACCTGCTGTATGTACAAATACCAACGAGGTAAAACTAACACTCTGAACACAACAAACAGTACACACAGTTACAGCAAAGCATATTATAGTAATATAGAATAGCGAATCAATTTCTACCCGTTTTCAAAGGTCAAAAGGAAGGGTGCCTTTTATGCAGGCATCCTGCGAAAGGAAGAACGCCTGCAGACGTTTGGATTAGGCTGGAGACATGGCGTGGGAAGCGTGGGAAATGGCGGGAGAATTGCAAGTATCATCCAGCCTGGGAATCATAAGCCGGCATGCAGACAACCTCTGCTTGCATATTCACGGAACGTCCATCTTCCACTGCCTTCATCTCACCTCCGTCACTTCCTATTTGAGGCCATCAGCTAAAAATAAATCAAACGGGTTTTTCGTTTTTAGTGCTTTGAAAGGTCCGGTAAGGTGCTTGTATTGTTTTAGCATTAACAAGGTCCTGCCCGACGTGAATTTGGTTCAGGTTAAAAGCAGTTGTGACCTTCTGGAATGCACTACGTATGTTTGAGAGTCATTCGGATAGAAATGAATTTTAAATGCTCCATCTCACTAATGCAACTGCTCTAACAGTTTTTGGTGGGAGCGCTTTGAATCTTGGCCATGATCCATAATTCCATAGTTTGATCTCTTGTCTTTTATCAGAACAGAGTGTAAAGCCAACTGGACCAACTAGAGGGGAAAATGTAGAAGTAAAATAATGAGAGTAGGGCAGAGAGAGAGTAAATGGGAGACTCACTACAAAATTTGTCCATGCTTGTGACAGACAGAGGCAAGAGATGAGTCATCAGTGAATTTATATTAGGGCTGCATTGCTAGTTCATACAGTTTATGTACTATTTAGAACATGCTATATCTATGTGTATATATACAGTTTATGTATACCCATTATTGTATATATACTATGTACAGGGTATATGCTGCATATACTGCTGTTTACTGCTCTGTTGTTCATCTGTGTTTGTGTACATGTTACTGTTTATCTGTACATACTTTGGCAATACAATATGATTTTGTGGTGTCAATAAAGTTCATTTAAATCGAAATTAAATTGAGAGAGATAGCAAGAGAGAGACAGAGAGAGGGAGTGGAAGAGATTTAGTGAGAAAGCTATAGAAAGAAAGAGATAGTAAGGTAAAGAGATTGAAAGAGAGAGAGGGAGAGAGAGAGAGAGAGGGAGAGAGAGAGAGAGAGAATGAGAGAAACCTTCTTGAAAAAATGTAACATGCAAAAATGCCCCTCAAATGATAATATATTTTATTCACAACTAATAAAAAACACAACATTGTGCTATTGTGACGCTGGCAGCGCAGGGGTAGCAGGAGGCGTGGTTGCTAGAAGGTGCTCTTTATTTTCCATAATTAAAGGCACCAACGTTTAGCAACAAAAATGAAACAAAAGGTACATTCTTGTCTTGGTTCTCCGTGTCGGATCCCCAACAGGTAATCCGCTAATGCGCAGCGCCGTCCCTGCTGACCTGCGGGATGAAATAGTGGAAAGGAGAAACAAGGGACAGGTGCACACGGTCAGTAGGCCGGTGATTGGGAGGGGGGGCGGGTGGTCACTGTGGTCCTCCCAGCGAGTGGGCGTGGTCCCCCTGCTGGGAGGCCGGCCACCCGTGACAGATATACATTGCCTCCTAAATTACCTCACATAAATTGTCACAGTGCATTACCTTTTCAGACAGTTATATTTAGTAAGCCCTTGTAGAAATTCTTAAAATGTTTCTTTTAACCTTTGATGATATTGCACCTTACACAAATTGTTAACTTGAATTAATAAGACTGGGATTGTGTAATGTGAATAAAATATTGCCCTTGCAGTCTATGCGGTCAAAAGACTCAAGAATAAACAAGTGAAAAGCAGAGAAAAATGTTTTGTTAATTAGCAGTGTCCAATGGTTTAGGAAAATGATTTTTTTTTTTAAATGCAATTAATTAGTGATACTTAGATTCATGTAGAGAAATGAAAAGTGCTTTGCATGTGAGGCACCTCCGATAAACAAAATTATGGCTGGACCCATTTCTTTCTCTTTTATAAAAGGGTGTTCATGAGCTGCCTGAGGGAAATCAAAGATGAAAAAAAAAAGATCTGAAGCTTTTGTATCAGCATGGCTAACGTGCATCACAACAACACTAAGGAAATTACACTCCATTTATAAAACGCTTTGTGTAGGCTCTGGGCAGTGTAACTGAGAAAGAAATAGCTGAGAATCAATCACAAACAGAGGAGAATATATTCACACACACACACGCACGCACGCACGCACACACACACACACACACACACACACACACACACACACACACACACACAGCTGCATTCTTTGATAAGTCTTATTTTCTTAAACAGTGTATGCAATGGAATGTCCGCAGGTGTCGGTGATTTGCCGTACTGACAGTACCTACTGCGTCGCTGGAGCAGGAAACGCAGAGGGAGACTCACTCAGACCTGCTGCCACACTTGCTACTAATCTAAATGGAAATCGCTGGCCAAGCAAGAAGCCTTTTTTGCAACACCTTAAGAGCAGGGACTGATAGTCTACCTTTGGGGAATATGACCCAAATAAGCTTCTTTTATCTCCTCTGACAATGTAATGACTCCCTCATTGCAGGAGAGGTGCAGTCGGTGAGTTTGCAGCCCCATTATGGGGCAGTTTAAAGGCTGTTTTGGCCCTCTGGCCTCTCAAGAGGCTCCGCATAGAGTGATTACAAAGCCAATAGGAAAAAAAAATGCTGGAAAAAGAAAACATAGAGAGTAATGAACCAAGCAGTCACTCATGCTCCCAGTTCACACAGAGGGTCCAGAGGGTTTCATTTTATTTCTTCTGTGCTTCCTGGATTATGTAAAATATCATATTTTGCGACACACAGACTATAATTTTACAAATGTTTTGTCAACTAGAAAGTACACAACCTATTGGTATACTGAACCTCGCTGAGTTCAGTGTGAAACACTGTCTTTAAATGGTAGGGCAAGCATTACCATGCAGGCCCCAGACCTGAAGCCACGCTGTCCCTTGTTGTGGCTGCAAGCCTGTAGCATCTTACACTCAGTAGTAATGGCAAGTTAAAAAAAATTAAACAAAAATGTCAAAACATAAACTATATGCAAATTCAAGCAAGCGTATTCAAGCGTGTGACAGCAAGTAAAAGATAATATCAGGATTTTCAAATTTTCTGATATTACAAAATCTCCAATGTGTTTTGTGCTAGATACAATAAAAAACTATATACAATGACATAACTCATTTTGCATTCAGGTGGCATCTACGGTGGAACTTTAGTGTATGCCGATGTATCTGCAAGGCTATGGGCAACCATGCAGAGAAGCCTTCACAAATATTTGTAAAACCAAAACATATCGCTGCACGCTTAATAAATAAGTCCTACAAAACTCCTGGTCAATTTCATTTCTACTTTTGGCCACTGAAAGGGCAAACAGCTACTAACGTGCAAAGATTCCACTGCTTGAACTAAACATTAGAATGGAATCACAGTTGAAGAGTCAATCAGAATACATCTGATACATACATCTGAACCAATCCAACCTTCATATAACCGTATTGCTGCTTTGCTTTTTTGCAGTATGCAATTTTTGTGGTTGCACTTAACTCTTATTTTTTTACTTATCAAGACTCTAGAAACTCTCAGAGATCTTTGCATGTGGAGAGCAGAGAAAAAGAGCCCCACATACTGCACACTGCAGCACATCCACTTGACACTGGAGAGCATTCGTTTCAGACTGGTGCATGCTCACACTCGCGCTCATTCACTTTCTTATCTTTACATTTTTATCCTATCATGGAATTAAAATTCCTGGTCAGAATCTTATTCAGTACCATCATAACAATCATAAAACTAATCCTTTAAAAACCTCTGAAAATCTTATATATTTTTGTTATATATCTAGGGACATTAGAATTACTGATTCTTACCACTTATTACTCTGATTTGTTGCTTATAGTTCAACATAAAGGTGAATAACTGCAAAAGGTTATGGGAAAACCCTTAATGCCTTATGTAAGTAACTTTATGATATTCTTTGTACAGCGAATTCATTGGGAAACTCCTAATAATATACTGTAACTGAGAAATGACTGCATGAGTCATTCACAAAGGTATCATCCTAACAGTTAGGTGACCATAACTGAGAAAGTCATCAAATGACACTCTCTCAACAGTCTTATGATAATCACAACATTGTGATGCTGTTTGGAAGAAGAAAAAAAAAACACCTGCCAAAGCATTTTCTTAAACTACCGCAGTGAGATTCATATCTTACAGACAGCATGTCAAATCATAACATTCTTACAACAGCAGAAAACAACAAAAAAAGACATTTCCTAGTTGTTGATGCTGCAGGCAGGAAGGGGTGAATGGTGGTGTGAATGGTGTGATGTGAAGTTCTGCAAACTAAGATTTGTTCAGTCTTAGAAACTTATTTACAACTCATTTTAACATTTGGGTCTCAGCATATTATCCCCTCTTATCTCTCTGGGAACATGGAGAAACATGCTCAGTATTGGAGCTACAGCCTAGATTCTCCTATGACCACCTCTGTTGCTTGGTTTTCTATAAACCACAGATACATTGTAGCATATGTTTGTATTATTCATGTAATAAAGATTTGCCAAATTATTTGTCTTTATACTTCTAAAATTAACTTTGTAAGAGCAGGTAGTTCAATAGTTTTAAATATTCTGAAAACAAACTCTATACAAAATTATTTATCCTAATAAACATGCACCTTCAGAAACATTTAAAAGCACTAGTGTCACACTGATGATCTGAGAGACCTGCAAGTCTTGACTCTGCTGCAAAGCTTTGCTTTGTTTTCATAATTAAAGCTATAACTGTTCCTTCACACGTGCTTCTACAACATAGCTTTAGTAAGACTACAAATATTTTACTGTCCTCTGATCAAGGTTATGTGTCGGTGCTGTTTTTGCTTTCTTTCATTTGACACAATAGATCACACTGTCCTGCTATTCATACCAGAAGACCTTATTGGAGTCATAGGAGATGCCTTTTTTGCTTTGGATCCGACCTAACCAACTGTTATGTGCACGTAAATGTTAATGTTTACGCCTTCTGGACAAAAGTAAAATATGGTGTCCCTCAAGGCTGTGTACTCGGACCATTACATTATACATAATCCATGTTGGTAGTGTTATATGTAAACATGGATTTAGTTTCCACTGTTATGCTGATGACACAGTTGTACGTCTGCTAAATGAAACAATAAACTTCAATGTAATAGGACTGAGGACTGTGCTAAAATTAAAAATAAATAAAAAATACACTGGAATGGAAAATGTGGAGCTTGCTCCGAAACATAGCACTTGCAGTAGACTTGTACAGAAAGTAGTTGTGAATGTATTTTATTGAAGGGAACATCTTTGCAACATAGTGATATATTTTTATATACCGTACAATGAGAAACAACAACAATAAATACAAATAAAATAATAGATGCAAAAAATAACATGAAGAACATAAATCAATATTACAGAAATGCATTATAAAATTAACAACGAAAATCACACAAAAATAAAACAAATTACCTCTGAATGGAACCAGTTACTTATCCACTGTTGCTTCAGGATCTAGGGTTGTAGAGGTATGGCAGATGCGCCACCCACTTATACCAGACCTGTTTTATGGCTGCCGTTTGTCTCTCACACACCGTACAGGTCTTGTCTTATCAAATCATGACATTCTTGAGAAAGTAGGGAAGACTTTCATTGGCTATGTGGCACGGAAAATTGCACTTCCACTCATTGCCTCCCAGAGACTCGGTGTATCCTCTCCTCTGGGCCCATACACACCCACTAGCAGCCCTACGTAGGCCCTCAGATCAGTCTCATCCATCCTTTTCCAGTTGTCTTATTATTTACAGAAAAATTGTGTGATGAGCATAAAGAATGTTGAGGTGATGTCCTGGGCATGGGCAACTGCATATAGTTTGGGCCCTGGAATAATCCTTATGATTTTCTGTGCTGCCATCCTGCCCTGACTGTTGTATGGTGACAAGGATTATAATATTTTGCAGTTCTTGGACAAAAATGTCTCTCTTTCATCTTTCGTGATTTCCTTTTCATCTGAAGATGATGCAGCATGCTCTGGATTGTTCTTCCAAGTCTGATACCTCCTCTTCTAAATTACTGTTCTCTTGTTCCTTCTGATCATCCGAAAAAAAATCAGATCTACAACATGTTGGGCACTGAAACATGCACTCATGGATTCAGCAAAGAGAACTGCGGTACTGTCTTCTTTATTGCCTTGTAATGGATTCCTCATGCTTTCAAGAAATGTTTCTTTTGTCTGAAATTGTTTAGATTTTGTTTATAAACTTGGGCCATTCGTGAGGTCATAAAGGGAAGATATACATGCAAAATAACGTTTTAGTTTTGTCTGAGTTCAATCAAGCAGCACACAATCTCCATTATACAGTGTGTGTGTGTGTGTGTGTGTGTGTGTGTGTGTGTGTGTGTGTGTGTGTGTGTGTGTGTGTGTTTGTGTGTATGTTGTGTGAGAGTGTGTGTGTGTATTTGTTTCTTGTGATGTTTTAATGCTGGGTCAAATATGATCAAAAAACTTTGTATCTATGTACATGAAACATACAGCTTTCATAAAAATATTTTATAAGGCAATTTTTTACTTTTTCTAAAGTTTAATTTCAGGAGAAGTCAGAGAGAAAATTTGTTAGACTGTTTTTTCCATTGTTAAAAAGCAGAATGTTTCATTTTTGACCCACAAGACAACAGGAGGACGGGCTAGGATGGAAACCTATTTGTTTAGTCCATCTTTTGGAATTTAGCTTTCATGTTAGGTAAATGGTGCATATCTTGGGGTTTGTGGAAATGGAGAATTAAGGTAAACTGAGAGTTGTCATCCTAGAGCTCTTGTGGTTTCACACAGGTTTATTAACAGTGGAGCAGACAGAGTTAGCCCTAACCCTAACCCTACCTTCTGGCTCTCCTTTTTTAGCTAATCTCTTAGATATACCTAAACTCCTCACTCTCCCTCCTCTGGCGAGTCTTTTTCCTTAAAGATCAGGGCCTAGGAGCTTGAGGGTTTCATGTAAAATGTTAGTTGTGCCTAGAACTGCACTCTTCTGGACAGAGATCTCAGATGTTGTGGGGATCACAGCTCCTAGTGCTCCAATTACTACAGGAACCCCTGTTGCCTTCACCTTCCACATCTTTTCCAGCTCATCTCCCTGATGTTGCTAGCAGTTTGGCTTCTTCTGTTTATCCACCACTACTATGTCCAGTTGGTTAGCCATTTACTGGAAGTCCCACAGGATCTTAGCATGGAAATTCTGCTTTTCCTTTGGGGGTGTATCCCACTTTGACATTGGAATTTCCAGCCCGTAGAGGTTTCAGATGTTTCTGTATATTGTGGCAGCCATTGGTTATGACGTTCCATGTACACTCTGCCCGCTAGCATCTTTCATCCCACTGTTATGTGCTGGATTGTTTCAGGGACATGTTTCCACAGCCTGCATCTGGGATCCTGCCTGGTGTGGAAGGTCCCAGCCTTTATTGATGTTGTACTGTATTCATGTGCTGCTATGATTAATATCTCTGTGCTGTCTTTCAGTCCAGCCTTTTCCAGCCATTGGTAGGATTTCTCCACGTGAGCCACTTCCACTATTCCACCGGTGGTGCATACTGTACAGGAATTTGTCCTCCCATGATGGCTCCTGCTCCTCCTTGGGTTTCTGATGTCTGAGGTATTCAGCTCTTGGTTGTTTCATCCTAGTAGCTCTGATGCTCACCAATCCCTCCTTTCACTTGTGTACGGTTTCACAGTGCTGGATTTGGGATGAAACCCCCGTGCACTGTGAGGCGTTGTCTTGTGTTTATCTCCTCCATAGGATATCTGATTATGCCAGCTGGGTATCTGATGACTTGTAGACTGGTAGACTGGTAGTTCTTCCCACTTTCTGGTACCATATCCTGGTGAGATGGTTTAGGGAGTCAATATCTCATTCACCTCTGGCATACAGCTTGATGTCATCCATGTAAAGGTGATGACCTCACTGACAAGACAGGGACAGGTGGTTCCCACTTATTGGACACTTGTGCTGTTGGCTTGAAGCTGGCCTCTGTCTCCCCTCTGACCTGTCATCCTGGCTTCCCCTTGCTGTAGCATTTGTGCTGTGTTCCACTCTCAAGTCTGCCCTTGTGGTTGTACATTAAATGCATCTCATGGTAACAGCTTTAATCTGCCTCACGTAACCATGGTAATGGCTTTAGTTTGCATCACATAGCTATGATAGTGGGCTTTGCCTGCATTACTTAACATTGGTAATGGCTTTAGTCTGCATCACATAGCTATGGTATTGGCTTTAGTCTGCATCACATAACTATGGTAGTGGCTTTGGTCTGCATCACATAGCTATGGTAGTGGCTTTAGTCTGCATCACATAACTATGGTAGTGGCTTTGGTCTGCATCACATAGCTATGGTAGTGGCTTTGGTCTGCATCACGTAACTATGGTAGTGGCTTTGGTCTGCATCACGTAACTATGATAGTGGCTTTGGTGTGCATCACATAGCTATGGTAGTGGCTTTGGTCTGCATCACGTAACTATGGTAGTGACTTTGGTCTGCATCACGTAGCTATGGTAGTGGCTTTGGTCTGCATCACGTAACTATGGTAGTGGCTTTGGTCTGCATCACGTAGCTATGGTAGTGGCTTTGGTCTGCATCACGTAACTATGGTAGTGGCTTTGGTCTGCATCACGTAACTATGATAGTGGCTTTGGTCTGCATCACATAGCTATGGTAGTGGCTTTGGTCTGCATCACGTAACTATGGTAGTGGCTTTGGTCTGCATCACATAGCTATGGTAGTGGCTTTGGTCTGCATCACGTAACTATGTTAGTGGCTTTGGTCTGCATCACGTAACTATGGTAATGGCTTTAGTCTGCATCACAGCCTATCTTGCCTTCCTTTCGAACAGCTGCCCATTTAAATGCTGGCTGCATCACTCAAAGCCCAGCCCACTCCTTATGGAAGAGTCACTTCTGTGTGTTTGGGGAAAAGCTGGTGTGCTTGGCCAGACTGGAAAAGGCACAAAAGCACAAAAGACGACTCCGCTCTTCAGTCTCAGATGTTCAATTCAGTCAGACTGAACAAGCTGTAATCCCACAGCATGGAGTGAATAATGCAGTTTCTTGGTTGACTCATCAGTTCTCATTAGCATAGTAATCTCTCTTTACTGTGTGCTCGGCAATACTAGAATGTACAGATACCAACTGGTCTGGCACTAAAGGAAATTCTCATTTCCTCTGAAGATCTCATTTGATTGGTTGATGAGTTGTCCTTACTTGTCTTTCATTTCCTTTAATCTCAAATGCAGCACATCATCTTAGATCTGGTTTTAAGAGACAGTGCCCACAAACACATAAAGTTACATACACACACTAACATTTGGGAAAGAGGTTTAGATGTGTGAGATATGAGAGCTCAGAGACATACAAGCAACATGAATTTTTACTGTTATTATGATTCCCTTTTTTTTTAAAGAATCCTGATGAAATATTCAGTATAAATTTGACAAAACCATAATAATAATAACAATAATAATCTTATCATCATCATCATCATCATCATCATCGTTATTGTTAGTGTATTATTTGTTCCATCAGTGATATTTGTTTGTAACTTATATGCAGATGTGGGCAAAGAACATTTTCATTCTCTAATGAGTGACTGATATGCTAATGTCAGTCATTATGCTAATGGGGGTCACATGGCTGAAGCCACATTTCTACTTTAATACTTTTTAACGGCAGTGAGGCAATTATCTCTTTAAAAGGCCAAAGTTGATCTTGAATGTTATTACAAATGAAATTGAATCTCATTAATTTTAATAAATACTAATGAAAAATAAAAACATTTTAAATTGTATTTCAAAGTCAACATAATTGCACCATCTAGGCATTCAGAAAGAATATGTATTAGAGAACCAAGGAACCACTGAGCTATCACCGAGGCACTGGGATAATCTGGTTATTATATTCATTAATATCATTTTCACTGAACTCTTTTAGTCCATTTTTTTTCTTTGTACAATACAATTTTTTTTTGTTTTCTCTTTTTTTGGTAAACTACCAAAGCAAATTTAAACTACCAAACTAAAATGACAGAAGTTCATGCAATATCATTTTATGTGGATGAAGAGTAGCTCAGAATTCTATTGCATGGTAATGACATGTTGAGACAGACAGACAGTAACACTACAGGAGATCATTAATTAATTCCCATTCTTACCTTTGCATAGGAATGAAAGGAGTATTTATCTTTATTAGCATGAAAGAAAGTGTTGCAAGTCAACAGAGCCTCCAGCTGATATGTTATAGTTGTCTTTAGGAGTGTGTTTTTAATGAGCTCTGGTGAGTTTGAAGGTCAATCATGCTTGACCCAAAGGTCCTCCTGATGGCATAACAAGCATATAAAAACCCAAATAATAAACTAAAAAAACTAAAATATCAATAGGCTAGCATCTCAGTGTGTGTGTGTGTGTGTGTGTGTGTGTGTGTGTGTGTGTGTGTGTGTGGTGATTCTCATGCTGGCTCATCTGTGATCTGTCCCTATTAAACTGCTGTCTGTTTGTCATCTCTGACTGCGGGTGGAGCCTGGCACAGAACCTGACAGGATTCTGCAAAGTCTGAAGTTTCGAGGAATGACTCTGCTAGAACACATGTATGCCTTCTCTTCTCACATGGCTTTGTGTAGGTGAGTTAACCCTTCAGGAACTGCTATGTCATTTTGATTAATGGTGACCCCTGGAGTGCTTTTTTGCTGCTATTATCCAGGAGAACAAGGAGATGAGTTTCCAATCAAAGGACAGATCTCCCACTGAGCTGTTACAGGGCTCTCTTGGGTTATTATCTAACATGGACCAGATTACATAAAAGGCAAGGAAGCAAAAGAAAGAAATATAATTTGTCCAAACTATGAGAGGAGGGTTTGAAAGTAATTAATAATGTGCTGGGAAGACAGAAGAAACAAGTCCTTGTGCACTTCATAGCCAATCTGTAATGGAACAAGGGCACCTAATACAGCATTGGAAGGATTAAGTGTTTACATGCTTTCTACCACAAATGACACAAAATATCCATATCGCAAGTTTACATTCATTCAAGGTTTAAAGCGTCGTAGACTTTTTCCTCTGAAGACATTAGACACAGAATATCTACTTTTATATTAAAACATACATTGTACAAAAAGTATTCAACATTCCTGAAGTCACTCAAGTCTATACAGAGTACAGCACATTCAAAAATGTAATGAATTTATGTCCCCTTGAACACATTCTTTAACAGTAGGTTCAGTTAATTTGTTCTGTCATAACAAATTGCTCGTTTGGTCATATCAGAATTTAGTTTTGTTCATAAAGAACCTTAAACACTTTTTACAAGCGAACAGGGCAGCTGTGATAAAATAATTATCCATGTTCACCAAAGCCAATCTGTTTCAATCCTTTTATATGCAAGAGTAAAGAAGTGAAAGGCAAAAGACCATCACTGAAGTCAGTACATTTGTTTACCTCTATCTTTATTTTTGCTGTTTTGCCAAAATGCACCCTTACTATATCATTAATAAAACCAATAATGATGTTGATCATTTAATACTTACATGTATCTGACACTTTTATCCAAAGCATCTTACAATTTTTACTGAATACAACTTGACCAATTGAGGGTTAAGGGTCTTGCTCAGGGGCCCAACAGTAGCGACTTGGCAGTGGTGGGGCTTCAACTGGCAACCATCTGATCACTAGTCAAGTATCCTTAACCACTAAGCTACCACTGGCCTCAAAAAAACACTGCAGACAAGCCACACTCTAGAACATGGGCATCGATCCCACTACCTCCCGCATGCTAAGCAAGCGCGCTACCACTAGAGCTAATTCCTCTTCCGTTAATTCTTCCCAGTGATCCATCTATTTTTATCTCTGGGCATGCTTAGAAATATGGCCACTAAGACAAAAAGGTTTAAACATCAAATTCTTCCCTGTTGCGCCTTTAAAGGTGCCTCTGGGACCCGTCCCCCACATAATCCCACTACGTCCACGCACAAAAACCCGCAGTCTAGCAGGAGACAACACACCCACATGCCTGTGTGGGAAAAGTACCATGCAGGCAGAGTGAACAGTGCTGGAAGCTATCTGCAAGGGAGCACACTGACCACCACACACACGCTGAGAGGAAGTGCTACCCCACACTCTGCTAAAGGCCAAGCCACACACCACACACAGGCAGGGGAAGCTCAGGAGGTGGGGGGTGGTGGGGGAGGTAGGGTGGTTGGGGGGGGGGGGTTCTCCAATTCTCCTTTCTGCATGCTGAATCTGTGATTTGTGCTGTTAGATGGGATCACACTAAGATACACACTGAGGAAAGAGGGTGGCATTTTTGGGCTAGTTGACTTTGGTCTCTGACCCTCCCACGTGTCACCGCAGTGCTCATTTCCTTTTCAGTCGGCCTACGCTGGAGCACCACCTTTCATTTCAGATCTTTTCCAAAGCAAATAATCACCATCGGAAGCTCAAATCAGCCTTGGTAGTCTCGGCCAACAGAGAAATGGAGGGAGAGGGGAGGCATAAGGAAGATAAGATGCAGAAGGAGATCCGGGGCTCAGCGGGAGACGGCACGGCAGAGAGAAGCCAGGCAATGCAAAGCGAGGGTGTGAATCGGTGTGTGTACCTTCAAAGCCAGAGTCATGGGGGGAGGCCTACAATGGCATGCGTTAGCATAAGCTAGGCTGGATGGTTGCGTACTCGACAAGATCCCCTCCAGTGGGCACAGAGCTCCGTGGGCTGGGAGAGGAAGCCAGAGCTGCAGTATCCAGTTCTGCGTACTGGACATCACAGTCCTCGTGGCCAGAGTTCTGGAGATGAGAGAGGCGGGAGAGGCATGTAAGCAGTGAAGTTGGGAGATAGGAAGAGAGAGAAAGAGAAGAGAGAGAGAGATGGAGAGAGAGAGAGAGATGGAGAGAGGAGAAGGGGTGAAAGACAAAAAACAAGGGAAGAGCAGAGAGAGAAAGTGTGAAATAGAAGAGAGCATGAACGATAGAAAGAGAGGGGAAGAAAGATGGAGGGAGAGAAAGGGAGAGGAAGAGTGACCAACAGGAAGAGAGGAAGAAAAGGAAGACTGAGAGGGAAAGACGAAAACACAACAGAAGAGGCAACGAGAGGCAGTGTGAAGCAGAAGAGAGAACAAGAAAGACAGAGAGAGAGAGAGAGAGAAATAAAGATGGAGGGAGACAAAGGGAGAGTAAGAGAGTGACAAACAGGAAGAGTGAGAGAGAGAAAAGACAGAAAGAGGGAGAGAAGAGAGAGTGTCAGATGAAAGAAAGCGGAGTTCCTGCCTCAGACCCACACTAATGACTCAGTATCCAGTTTCTCACACACTACATTTAGAGTGCAAAAATGAAGTCAAAACTTTACAGAAGTCTCCGGTCATGGTGTCCTCATAAATAACCACCACCACTGCGGAGTATACAGACACAGAGACCGACAGTGTATGCACTCGATCACACGCGCTTCAGCTCAGTATGGGTTTCTTGCCATTAACCTCACTTTATGACAGGGGCCACCACTTAGCAAATCAGTCGCCACAGTCCCAGAAGGAGAAAGTATATTTGCATGGAGAAATAAGAAAAAATGAACAGCCCATCAAAGGAGACATGACGATAAGCATAGAAAATAACTGTGCATCAGTGTTGTCCTGTGAGCAGGACAGATCCCATATGCAAGATATCCAAAAAAAAACAGTGAACAGATGGGAATGTAGACTCAGGAGGATAAAGTCATTAGCCCTCCTCAGGCATCAGGCGTGATTGGTATGCAGCCACACACAAAGACACACACAAATAGAACATCGCCTCTCCTATTCAAGCCTGTGCTGTCAGGTCCTCCAGCCCATCAGCTGGTACCGTAATCACAAAGAAGACTGGACACAGACCACTGCTCAGTCAGAGGGATCGGAGAAGTGATAGCGTCAGGATTTTACGCATACGCAAACTGCGGCTGATAAATTCCTGCTGAACAAATGTATTAGTTAAGTAATAGGTTTTAATGACATGTCAAGTTATGTTTTTTTTTTTTATGGTGTTTTTTGTTTGTTTGTTTGTTTTTTGTTAAAAACTTTTTATTTCAATTATACTTTAAAATGCTTCAGTGATCTATAATGTCTAAATAAAATAACTAAATAAAATTAAATGAATTATGTAGAATGATGTGATTTAGATAATGATTAAGATGGTGCTCTGGGTCATTTGTTGGTTGTTAGGTTTGCCAACATTAGCAATCTGATTTAATTGTTAAATTATTCCTTTAAAAGACAAAATCTAGATATATTAAAATGCCATACACAAATTTACACACAGAAATAAAATATTTTAAAAATTCAACGTGTCCTGCAACACAATAAATAAATACATAAACAAATCTGTGAGCATCAGACAATAAGTTGAAACAAACAAATAAAAAACATAAAGCCCTGAACTGGTCATTTTTTATGTCCTTGGTGAGTACCACATGACTGATTCAGACAGTTAACTAAATTACATCTTTTTTTCCAATTGCCATTCTCATCAAAGGCTGTAAAAATGACCAAAAGCACAACATTTTCCAGATATGAAAAGTGTCTTGTAATTTTTACTTCTTGAGACCTAATGGAGTCTTTGGTGGGCTCACTGCAGCACTAAACATTCAAACCATGAACATAAAACCCAACTCAATTTAAACAAGGAAAGAGTTTGAGTGTCTACTAGGGTTTGCCTAAGGTATTTTAGGTTGACTGCATATTGCACATTCATACGGAGAGGTCATTAATCTGCCTAGGGAATCTGAGCACCCTCAAATAGAGCTGGGTCACTTGAGCATGCTTCCCTCGCTGTAATTTTTGTCATTCATCTGTCAAATGTCTTTCCAGTGCTGCCCTGAATCATTGCTGTGTTATTATTGACATGTACATGGTTCACTTTGAGTACCATTCTCCTTCCGCAAGTTTCTCCATTTCTACAAAGACACATGACTGTGTGGTCCATCACTCAAACCTCCACCATTGCTCACTCCAACAGAGATTCATGCATCATTTTGATAAATGGCATGAAACGTCTCGTATCTTTCAAGTCCGAACTGTTCTTTTCAATTTCGCTTAAGTTTTTTTCTCCCTTGCATATCACACATCACGCCAAAGGCAGATGGAAGTTGAGATTGATACCGCGATGGTGGTATAGCACCAGCGCACTCCAAACAGTGAGAAGCTTCCCTCTTCTCCGTGGGGACCCCATACACTCTCTCCTGCAGACAACTGCATGCACGCTATCTCTGGCAATGGCAAATGATCCTTGTGCGAGAGGGAATCGTCCACCTGTAGCGTGATGCTGGGAAATGGAGAAGCTCACTGCAGAAGCACCACTGCCCTTGTTTTTAGTTCCGGAAAAAACCTACTGAGGCTTACCATTCCGAAACGGACCATTCCGAAACTGATCATTCTGTCATTTTAAAGCAAAAGGCGAAAACGACTTGGCGTGCTGTCTACCCGCCTGTCTCCGGAGACACTTTTTAATGAGATACAACAGTGGGACAGAGCTGGCGAGCAAGCGAGGACTCTGAGCTAATCTATGCAGTCACACCACAGGACGCACTAAAGGAGGCATGGAGAGTGGAGGTCTTTTCAGGAATCTGACGCTGATTGCTTGGATCCAGGGCCGAACTGCCGTTTTTCCCAAAAAAACAAACGCACCCCCCCCACCCCACACACACACACACAGCTTCCAACCCTCCAAAAAACACCCGCTGACTCTGAACGTTTCTGGCCTTTTTTACAACACAAGTGGAATCTGGTGAACACAATGCATGTGCTTGTCGAACTAATTAGAGTCCCGTCAGCTGTAGAGCACGGCCATGTCCCTCTGGGAGGGTAAACTTAGGCAAAGCTAGGCTCCTTCATTAGTCATCAACTCTTTTCATTAGCAGCGGGGCTCGGCACTCTCACATAATAGATGTTTTTACTTCAGCATTATGTGGGAGGAAATGTGATGTGATTTTCTGTTTTCTGCAGATTTGGACAGCCACCTCACATGAAAGCCCCATTTGCGCTGCGATGTAAAGTGTGCCGTCACAAACCACATTAAAGCTCAGCCTCACGCTTAATAACACAACGCAAAGACGGCACGAATATTCACATATTCTATTTTATCTCTAAATCAAACATCGGAGAAAAAAAAAGTTTAAAATTGTCATTTCTACACTTTAGAATGATAATGCATTTTGCCAGATATTATATCATGAAGGCTCTTCCACAATGCGAGATGTGCCATTAATAGATCCCAAAGATACAAACTGCTGAGGTGCGACTGAACCCGTAGTAATGAGACATTTGATGAGGTGTGTGTGAGAGACGCCTGAGGTTCAGAAGGGGCAGCAGGTTCTGCTCTCTGGCTGGGAAATGTGCTTCAAGTTCTCCTGCTACAGTGGTGCACAAAGAACCGAGAGTCAGCAATCTCTTCCCCGGGCACATTAAGCCACCCCATGGATGTGTGTGAGCTGTACTTCAAAAAGATGCATTGGCCAGCCTCGCATTTGTCTTGGTAGGCAGCACAGGTTTCTCTCCTGGCTCCCAGATTTATTGGTGCCGTAGGGTAGGGGACACTCAGACAGCAGCAGGTGGAAACTGGCGACAACTAACGCTGGTGAAATAATTGGCCCACAGGCAAACGAAAAACAAAAAACAAACCTGATGGATGTATGTGTGTGTGTGTGTGTGTGTGTATGTGTGTGTGTGTGTGTGTGATGTGTGTGTGTGTGTGTGGGTGTGTGCGTGTGTGTGTGCGTGCAGTATACTGCAGTGAACAGAACCCTGCTGTTGTGCAGTACAGATAGCGCCCTTTAACCCAAATCGGCACACATAAAGCCTCACAGCAGATGGAGAGTCGGAGTCTGCTATATTCCCCCTGTGTGCTGCACTCAGGAACTGCACACACACACACGGGGAACACACACCACACACAGTGCATACACCAGCTCTCTCCAGCATGCTAGAAAGAAACTCTTAGGGCTTGTCTCTGGCACCTCATTCTGCATTTTGCACGTATATGTCCTTGTAAATCAACAAGATGCTCAGTGGTTTCATCTGCTCTAGAGGAAATGTATCTTAGTTCAATGGGTCCTAAAGGGATCTTAATTTTCTGGAGAGTGTCAGTATATGTTTGTACATCGTGGGGTTGAAGTTTAGAATGGTAAGGTAAGCAACTCTGAGCATTTCAAGGACTTGTAAATTAAAGGTGCAATATGTTTAAACAGAAAAATCAGAGAAACTACTCTTACTATAGATGCTGGAATTAGATATATTTGTTTTAATTTTATTTGGTTTGTTTATGTGGGTAAAACTTGTTTATTTCACCATTTATGAATTTTATACTGCTGGGAAAAGAACATCTTACCTTTTATTTGTAAACTAACCACAAGCTACAAATGTCCTGTCGAATATACTACAAGAGAATGCAATTTTTTTGTTTCTGAAATCTGTAATTTGAGTCAGTCTACAACATCATGCCATCACGCAAGTCAACCTTTCAAATGTGACATTTTCAAACTGCAGGAACATCCAAAAATATCACCCAAAAGAAGCAGTCGGAGAGCTGCCAACATGCCAGATGGAAAGTTTCTGACTGGCAGGGGTTTGTTACTGTTGGCAAAGCATGCACATAAGAGGAGAAGTGTGAATGGCCCACAATATCCTTCAAAACATCTCACCTCGTCTCACTTGCTGTACAATTCAATTTACAGGGCTATGGGGTAAATTCTGGGGTAATTAAGCCTGTCTTGGAAAGTGATATCAGCGTAAAGATGGTTTAAGCAAAAAAAAACAACAAAAAAAACAATCAAGCTAAGGCAAATACTATAGAAACCCTAAATCTCATCATTTTCCTTCAACACGAGTAAGGAGGGAAACTGTATCCGTAGTTAGTCTGTTTGGCTTAGAACGCATAGACTGTCTTGCGGCATTACGTCATCCACTGCTGTCTCTATGGAACAATGGCCCTGAGGCACTTTGAGGGGCCTGGCGTGACTGAAATGAAATGTTCAAATGTGGCATAATCCAGCGGCGAAAAGCAACCTTATTGAGTGGAGATTTTCTACTATCACTCTCTGGCTACGGCGCATTTCAGAAGGATATCTATTCACTGTAAAGAGGACTTTAACTTTGCAGTCGGCTTCTTGAGACAGTGGGAAGAATTCAATCTAAAGGGAGAAGAAAAGGCTTCACCACCTCTTTGTTATGGTGGCCAACTATTTTGTTTTGTGTTATCTCTTCCCTCGGGCAATGCTGAAAGGCCTGTGGTTGGAAAGGAACGGTGTATGGACTCTAGCCGGTACCTTCATTTCCGGCGAACGGAACAGCTCTCAGGAGACGCTGTCAATCAAGCTTAAAGCACCGTTTCGCCTGAGCATGCAGCAGCTTAGCGCGAGAGCCCGTTAAAGTATATTGATCCATGCGAAGAATGACGCATCTGCATTTGTCTCAGCCTGTCAGACGAACACGGGACTCCACAGATCGTCGCCTAAGCTCTGCAGAGCGAGGCCACGTCGGCACATCTGGCTGCTAACTTTGATTCATTCATCCTAAATGTCCATAGGACCAGGTGCCTAATAGCGGCGTCTCACGTAGCTGAACCGACTAACGTGCAAACGGTCATGGTCCTGCTGGATTAAAGGGATGCTTTCGTTAAGCCCGACAGCGTACCTGGCTTGCCGGTCAAGCGTGCCCGGTCGTAAATGGCAAATGTGGCAAAATGTCCTAGGAGTGGTGGTTCAAAAATATAATATACATAAATATAATATATCTAAATATATTCCCGACGAAGTGTGCATAGTGCTCAATCTCTCAAATCAGTTGCTGTCATGGGAAAAAAAATAAACCTGCAACATGTTGGGACAATGTGTGAACTGAGGCTGGATATACGTGTAAGGGAGGTTATGTCAAGTTCATGAATCATTATAACAGACTGTGGTAAGAACACAAGCAGATATCGTCAAGGCTGGTAACAGCAGAGTGAAAAAGGCTCCAATTTGATAACTAAATAAACAGACTGAACCAAAGAAACTAGCAGCTGCCAGAAAACCAGGGGTTTGGTGATACCCAAAGAAATGGCAAAACTCTGAAAAAGACTGAATGAAGGAATTGGATATAGGGTACGGAATGAAAAGAATTATACTCTGTGATTCAAATGTTTGAACAGTTTGTTTTACTATTTTCTACATTTTCGAAAAATAGTGAAGGTGTCGTAACAATGAAATAACATATATGTGATTATTTTCTTTTGAACAAATTTCTAAGTGGCCACCCTTTACTTTGATGACAGCTTGGCACACTCTTGGTGTTCTCTTAACCAGCTTCATGAGGCAGGCCCATATGATGCGTGTCCATCAGTCTTGAAGACCTCCTCACATATGCTGAGCCCTTGTAGGGTGAGGGACTAAAGATCTAAAGGACAGCTATTAGCTGAGGAGACATTTAAAATGTATCTAAATGTTTCATTACTTTCTTTTATTATATGTATATAATTTCTCATGGAAATCAGGCTATCAACTTTCACTATCTCTCTCTCTCTCTCTCTCTCTCTCTCTATATATATATATATATATATATATAGAGAGAGAGAGAGAGAGAGAGAGAGAGAGAAATAAATGTAAGCATAAACGATTAGATTAAAATGTTTTTAATTAACACTATAAGAAATGTATTCAGTCAGATGTGTCCAAACTTTGAAATGGCATTGGAGAGAGAGAGAGAGAGAGAGAGAGAGAGAGAGAGAGAGAGAGAGAGAGAGAGAGAGAGAGAAAAAAGAGACATTCTTGAAATGAAATGTACTGGTTCCTTACATCAGATGTGGTTTCCAACTCACTCCTTCTTTCAGCCAGCAAGTGGACCCTGCTATTTAGGATGTTAGCTAGCTTGCTACCTTGCAAAGTGTTGCATCAAAATTGGACGTTTGAGAATCATGACAAGCGTGGCATACATACACGGTAATAACCAGGCTGGAAAGGGACGCCAGTGAGTAGAACCGGAGCAGCGGGAGATAAAGACATAAAGAAGAAATACTGCGCGAGGTTACTATAGCTACGAGGTGTCTGACCACGGTGCTGGCCAGTCAAAGGCAGCGTTTTTCGGACCCATTTCATAAAGGGCTGTCAAGCGACCTGTCCAACATACTTGATCAACTTCATCTTACACAAGAGTGTAAGTGGACTGTGTCAGGAAGGCCTTACACCTGGGCTAGTCCAGACAGGGGAACACACATCTGCGTGTCTGCATATATGACATATCCTCCTTCTACAAAATATCAGCCTCTGTGTGTTTACAATAGTTTGTCTACTGTGTATTTACAACAAATATTTAAAAGATTAAGTTCAAACATCCTAGCTCCACACACACATACACACATGTGTGCACATACACACACACACACACAAACACACACACACAAAATGAGTATGTTCCTGAACTGAAAATTTGCAATTGGTGACAGCTTAGATGTCTAACCTGTGTGTGTGTGTGTGTGTGTGTGTGTGTGTGTGTGTGTGTGTGTGTGTGTGAGAGAGAAAGAGAGAGAGCGAGAGAGAGACCATGTGTGTGTATAGGGTTGAAGCACAAAAAAAAAAAAAAAAACACAGGACAGAACAAAGTCTCCCAGTCTCTATTGCTCTCTGTCCTCACCACAGACAGGAGCTGTTCTTTCATTTTGGGTGAGAGATGGCACTCCAGATTCTAAATGCAGGCTGGCTCTGATCCTTCCTGACCTTGCTGCGTTTCACACTGGGTGATCAAGAGGTCCCCATGGCTGGCTTCAGAGTGTCCATGGCCGCCTTATGATGGGCCCTTAGCAGGTAGGTCTTTAACAGTGGGTAGATCTTTAGTGGGTAAGCCTTTAGTGGATAGTCCTATAGTGGATAGGTCATTAGTGAATAGGCCTTTAGTGCGTAGCTCTTTATTAAGTAGGTCTTTAGTGGGTAGGTGTTTATTAGGTCAGCCATTATTGGGTAGGCCTTTAGTGGGTAGGACTTTAGTAGGGAGGTCATTAGTAGACAGGCCTTTAGTGGGTAGGTGTTTATTAGGTAGGTCATTAGTGGATAGGCCTTTAGTGGGTAGGTCTTTAGTAGGGAGGTCATTAGTGGGTAGGCCTTTGTGGATAGGTCTTTATTAAGTAGGTCTTTAGTGGATAGGCCTTTAGTGGGCCACTGAGCCTATCAGAGCCACTGATCTCACAGCTTATTATAGACCAGCCTTCAGTGCCCTCAGGGCTGCATCTGGCAGCCCCCTCGGCACCATTCATCTCACCACACGCGCTCAAACATCCTCCACTTAGCACCGAGTCTCCTGGAGCGGTGCGACTTTGAAACTTTACCTGCACAGAAAAATGGTAATCGCGCTCACTCAGGAACAGGCTGCTTCCCGTTCTGTAATAGACACTAGGCTTTTTGCTTTATTACATGGCTGTCCTGCCTGAGTCATACTAGCCTGCCTCTTAAGTGGTGGGAAAGAGACCTTATGAGAAACATTACAGTTTAAGATTAACAGATTTATGGAATAGGTGAAGTGTTGTAGTACTCCATGCTCCTCCGTGCCTTTAAACACTTGTTTTGTTTTGGGGGTTTTTTGGTGTTGTTTACTTATATACACAAACTTCTGTTCTTTTCACTCTTTTCTGTAATTTATTTTTAGGAAGGGAGCACGCAAAGAATACCAGAAGGTTGAATCAAACCACCATCCAGAAGACCCGGGTTTGACAGGGGATTTTTTGTTTCAGCCTCAGTGTTATCACAATAAATGTGGTCAGATCTGTTTCGTTTCAGCTATGGCGTGTACCCATGAAATGAAATTTATAGCTGTGCAGGATACTCACTGCACATCTTGCAAGAAGGAATGTGTGTTTGTGTGTGTGGATGAGCTTGTGGGTAGGAGTGTGTGTGGGAAGGAGTGCGTGGATGAGTGTGTGTGTGTGTGTAGGAGGGTGTCTGTATGTGTGTGCTTTTGTGTGTGTGTACGTGCACGTGTTCAGAGAGGAGGCCGTCTTACCTGGATGTCCTCTGACGTCAGGCTCCCTTTTATGTTGCCACCCTTCTTCTTGGGTGGTGGGGGGGCAGGCTTGTGAGTCGGGGGGAGGTCGGTCCTGTCGGGGGGAGAGACAGAGAGAACACGGTGACGCCCGACACCTGAAACGATCTCTGGCCTCAGCGCTGTGGGAGAGAGATGTAATGAGGAGCCCTGCTCTCTTCTGCCTCTCCGGCTCTCTGTACCACCGAGAGACGTTTCCCTGCGCAGCTTCCTTCTAGTCGGGCCGCGTCAGCTCTGCACTACCGCTGTCTATCACGGGGCAAAGAGAGAGGGATAAGGAGAATGGACTGGAAGAGGAAGGCAAACAGATGGCAAAAGAAAGATAGAGGGAAGGGAAAGAGGGAAGGAGAGAGGGAGAGAATGAGCGGGTGGGAGATAGAGAGAGAAACTGTTGGTTTATTCATTTATTTCTGTGAATTTTTTGTTGCTGTTAAATATTAATGTTTATTTTTCATTCTTTTTATATATAACTTTGTACTGCTTTGTATAAGTACAATCATGCCAGTAAAGCATTGTAAAGAGAGAGAGAGAGAGAGAGAGAGAGGGAGAGAGAGAGAGAGAGAGGGAGAAGGTGATGGATGGAGGATGGCCACAGCACATTTCTAGTTTCTAGAAATTATAGCATTTGCAGTTCTTGTTTTCAGAATGCAGGAGGAAACATTTCCATGGACAGCTTGGTTGATGAGCAGCCAACAGAGCTGGGCACAGCTGCAGACCGGGAGCCCGCTTCAGCCTGTTACTGGAGGAAGGCAGAGGTAGCCAGCTCCCAAACTCGGAGTCTGTGTTTTAGCTCACATATTCACACGCTCCAGGAAGCTTTGAGTGAATGCAGTTCTGGTGCGTTAGGTTCAGACGGGGTTAAATCGGGACAACCGAGCTACAGAAGCGGAGACGGGCACCTTTACTTTAGGGAGTGATGGCATTCATAAAAACATCCAATTTTGCAGAACAACTGAGGAAGATTTTTTTCTTTCACTACTTATTATGGTTCTGACACAACGTAATTAAGATGTCATGCAGAAGGGGTGAGTCATTCTGTCTAATATTCTGCATTTTTATGAACTTTCATAAGGCTCAAAATCCCTATTATATGTGAATTCTTCAAAACAGATGCGAAACAGATTGAGAGGAAGAAAGCCATAGAGAGACTCACACACACACACACACACACACACACACACACACACACACACACACACACACACACACACTTACACATGCACATTCACATGCATATGCACCCACATATACACAGATACACTCGAACACACACACACACACACACACACACACACACACACACACACACACACACACACACACACACACACAAATTTCAGCTTCAGCATTTGGATTACTTGAAAACGATCCAAATAATTCCATGTGACAGGTGAGCAGAAGGGAAGTTGCTGTGCAATTGCCACAAAGGGAAAATGGCTTCCCTCAACCATGTTACCAGTCAGTTGTCATCCAACACAATTTGACAAGATAGCAGATCAAAGATAATGAAACTGAAAGAGAGAGAGAAAAAAAAGAACAAGAGAGAGAGAGACAGAAAGAGAAAGTGGGAAGAAAGAAAGATAAAAAAACAGAGAAAGAAAGGAAAGGGTGAGAGTGGGCCTTTTGGCAAGCCCAAGCAGGCTCTTTAGAGAGAGAGGGAGAGAGAGAGAGGGAGAAAGAGAGAGAGAGAGAGAGAGAGAGGGAGAGAGAGAGAGAGGGAGAGAGAGAGAGAGAGAGGGAGAGAGAGAGAGAGGGAGAGAGAGAGAGGGAGAGAGAGAGAGAGAGGGAGAGAGAGAGAGAGAGAGAGAGAGAGAGAGAGGGAGAGAGAGAGAGAGAGAGAGAGAGAGAGAGAGAGGGAGAGAGAGAGAGAGCTTCATGTGTGAGTACCTCTCTTAACTCTCTTAGACTTTACTTCCACGTACACACACACACACACACACACACACACACACACACATACACACACGCACACACACACACACACACACGCACGCACACACACATACACACACACGCACATGCGCACACATGCACACGCACGCACACACACGCAAATAAACACACATACATGCATGCACACGCATATGTCCACACACATCTCACAACCAGAGCGCACAATAAACCACCGCTTTATGCACTAAATACAGGAGCCAGTGACTAAATACCAGAGAAGCTCTACAAGATATGAGATGATCTGCAGAAATGGCAGGCCCATCTCACACCGCATCAGTCATAGAGGTATGGAGATGACTCCAACGTCAGCTCATGCTGTCAGAGCACTGAAATGCCTCGGCTACTCTAATTGAAGCTCATGTCATATGAATAATATAACTCTACTGTCCTACAGAAACAGCTATAAACGCAGATGACACACAGCTATAAATGCAGTCGACACACTCGGCTATAAACGCAGACGACACACATGGCGATAAACGCAGACGACACACTCAGCTATAAACACAGACGACACACTCAGCTATAAACGCAGGCGACTCACTCAGCTATAAACACAGACGACACACATGGCTATAAACGCAGACACACTCGGCTATAAACGCAGACGACACACTCAGCTATAAACGCAGGCGACACATTCAGCTATAAACGCAGATGACACACGCAGCTATAAACGCAGATGACACACTCGGCCATAAATGCAGGCGACACACTCAGCTATAAACGCAGACGACACACATGGCTATAAACGCAGACACACTCGGCTATAAATGCAGACGACACACTCAGCTATAAACGCAGGTGACACACTCGGCCATAAATGTAGACAACACATTCAGCTATAAATGCAAGCAACACAGTCAGCTATAAAAGCAGGTGACACACTCAGCTATAAACGCAGATGACACACCCAGCTATAAACACAGGCGACACACTCAGCTATAAATGCAGGCATCACACTCAGCTATAAATTTAGGCGACACACTCAGCTATAAACGCAGATGACACACACAGCTATAAACACAGGCGACACACCCAGCTATAAACGCAGATGACACACGCAGCTATAAACGCAGATGACACACCCAGGTATAAACGCAGGTGACACACTCAGCTATAAACGCAGGCGACACACTCGGCCATAAATGCAGTCAACACATTCAGCTATAAACGCAGATGACACACCCAGCTATAAACACAGTCGACACACTCAACTATAAACGCAGACGACACACTCAGCTATAAACACAGGTGACACACTTGGCCATAAATGCAGACAACACACTCAGCTATAAACGCAGATGTATATAAGCACATCAACGTAGTAAAGCATTCAGTTATTTCTCACTCATAGGCCTTAGTGGCATTCACTACAGTACTGGGGCTTTTCAGCGACCTTTTCAACAGAGCACCTAACAAACTAGTGTATGTGGCTATACACTCCCTTATACACACACACGAACGCATACAGGCACACAAACACCTACACACTGACATGCAATTTACACACCTTCATACGCACACACACACACACACACACATGCACACACAGTCATATGCAGAATGACAGTGAAAACTGCTGATCCCCTCCAGCCAGTCATAATTCGCTGGGCTTGTAGGCTTCAGGCGATCGTTTAGAACACAGAGCCTTTAGACCCTCTGTGCCTTTCTTTAGCACCGCCACATTTTTCTTTCTTTCTTTTATTTACAGGTTTTTCTGATCGTGAATACTTAAAGAACGAGCACATGTCCTCGAGTAACAAATCTTTTCACCAGCTCTTTACAACGGCTCGCACATTTTCAGCTCAGCGCTCAGATTGCAATTTCAGAACACACATCTTGAAAAACCCCACACGCCGGCTTTCTGTGTACTATGCACAATTAGCAAAATTGAAATCTCCTCCACTTACCTTGGAATACGCTCCCATTCGAGGTGGTATGCTTGCCGGCTAGTTGCCCGGACCCAGTTGTCAAGTGTGAAAACAGCACATTTCTCACAATAATATACGGTTCAGTCCTCTATTGAGACAGCGGCGTATGAGCGCTGTAAACAGGCAACAGGTCGGTGTACGTTCGAAGTGAAAAGTGACACAATGAAGACGTAGTTCTCTGTGAGGAAGAGGCAGAGGTGTGAGGATAAGAGGAGGATGAAGATGAGAAAATGGAAAAGACGAAGCAGAGCCATCACGGATGAAATCCAGGACACCCTGGTGGGTTGTGTGGCCAGCCGTGGTTTGAGTACGAGGAAGGTTGGACAGAAAGTCCGGCCGAACCTCGGCCGCTTCACAGTAGCCGTTGACATCCGGACCTTCAGTAAGGTCCTACAGCCTTCATAGCATTACACTACCATATGCTTCATCACTCCATCATTAGTGCAATGTAATAGAGCACTGGACATATCTAACATATTTTATCAGTTACTGGTACTGTTTTATACCAAACTGACTGCTCCACATGTGTTTTCAGTGTTCTGTAACAATGTATTGTCTTGACTGTTTCACAGACTCATAGAACTGTATGCTGCTGCAGTACATCACGAGTACATCTACACTGATGGTTTGAACTGAGATGAGGGGTTATTATTACTATGTGTGCTGTCATTATCAGTGTTCCAGGACAGTAAGGGGTTAATATTACTATGGGTGTTGTCATTATCAGTGTTCCCGGACAGTAAGGGGTTAATATTACTATAGGTGCTGTCATTATCATTGTTCCAGGACAGTGTGGGGGAATATTACTATGTGAGCTGCCACAGAGCCAAATAGGATCATGCATCACCATGTCAACTTTGGCCCAGACACTCCTACTCACATCTTTACATTTCTTGACACCATACACAAAACACTGATTCCTGATGGGAACGGACCAGACGAGTCCAGGTCTGTCATAGTCTGGAATAATGAAATTTTCCACCAGGCTGCTCTGATCTGAAATTGGTTCTTTGGCCACCCGTGATTTTTTGTGCTGTTTCTTATACAACACTCACCATTCTCACCACACTCACCATACTCACCAGCCCTATGGTCACATACCCCTTGTCCAGGCAATGGAGAAGCCTGTGGGGTTATAGATGAGGGGTCATGCCAGGGCTGGGCATCGTCCCTGCAGACAATACTTCCCCCTCTATCTTGGGTGAGAGAGCATTGCCTGTGAGATTCTGTCGCCAGATCCAAACAGTGGAAGCAGGGATTAATTTCCACAACTTCTTTCCTTTACTCGGTTTTTTTTTTTCCTCCAGCACAAAATTGTTTTTAGAGTTTTCTCATGGTATTTATGTTTTATATTGATTAAATGCATTTACATTTGAAGAAATGTTTGGAGCCCACAGTAACTGGGCTCCCATTTCAGAGAGGTCCTTCATCAGCTTCTCCACAGCAGATAAAGGACCACTGACCGAAACGTCCTGTTTCTCTGGAAACTTTGTGCACTTCATTGCAATTTTGAAAATCTCGTCTCTCTCCTCCTTCTCTCTTTCTCCCTCTAAGGAGATAAGAGGACTCACTGGTTTCTTTTTGCACTGGGAACCAGAAGATTCTAGTTATGCCACTGTTTAGGATCATTGACAGCAGACTGCTGTGCACAGCACACCAAGAATCTGAAAATACAAAAAGGATCACAGTGTTCTGCATTTATCCCATCAGTGTCTAGTTCATGCTCAGGGTAAATAATTTATTTGAAGGTTTGTGTGTAGAGTTTTGTGCAAAAAATATCACTTTAGAAAGATTCCATATAGTCTGTCAGTGACAGAGATTTTTCATGTCGTCTGATTGTTTTGGTGAATTGTGTGCAGAGCTTGGCAAAAATTAGTAATGGTTTCAGAATCTGTGCAAGCATTCAGACAAAATTATGTATTCTATTCTATTCTATTCTATTCTATTGCATTTTAGTGATCACATTAGACATCACCTGACATGAGAAAGACACAGTGGGAGACAAAGAGAGAGAGTGTGAGAGAGGGAGAGAGGAAAAGAGTCACAGAGAGAGAGAGAATGTGAGAGAGAGGGAAAGAGAGAGTGAGGGATAATGACAAAGAGATACCCCTGTAGACACACACACACACACACACACACACATAAAGACATCACACTGTTCTAAAATGTCACATTCCATAGTTTCATACATTTTTAACCCCAGTGCATGTGTGTATATTTGTACCACTGTGCCTCTCCCACACAACACAGGCTCCACCCACCGGTCACTCCTACAGGCCACTCCCACATGCCACTCTCATTCAGATACTCCTGACAGGTTCTGTGTGTGTGTGTGCGTGTGTGTGCGCGTGCGTGCGTGCGTGCGCTCAACACTGAGGTATGACAGTGAGCGTCAGCCACAGATACTCCATTATCCTTCTTCAAAGGAACACCATAATGAAAGGCAGCTAAATTATTCACTCTCCCATTTCTCCTTTGACTTTCTCATGAGCAGAAAAGAACCCAATCTCTTCTATTCGGTGCTCTTCCTCCACTGAGAAAATTTATGTACTTATTGATCCAATTAGAATTATAAGGTACTATGGTTTACCTCTTTTCCTATATTGAATATCCAGCATTGCTATAAAATAACACTCTGATTCAAAGGTATAAAAGTCATGAATCACTGAGCTGAACAATTGATTTAGCCATTGAAATCCATTAGGATTGTATGGCTCGGAAAACAACACATGGAAAATAAGGCCCATCAAGCTTCTAACGCAGGGCGTGGGAACAGTTCTGCCATCATCATCCTCCTGGGTATCGTGTGGCAACCACAGCACAAATAAAGGAACTAAATTAGGGTTGGCGCATTTCAATTAGAATTGATACAAAAGGAAAAAAAAACTCTCTTAGTCAAATAAACTTATAATTCAAACCACCCTTTATAAACAGACTTAGCATTATGAAATATTTAATCACCCCAAAGGAAAATAAATGTTGATAAACAACACATGTAGCCTGAAAATATAAGAGGAAAACATTGCTACTTTTCCATCAACAGGTGCTGATCTGGACCAAGTTTGGTTTCATTTACTGTAAGAAATGTTTGTAACAAATTGTAAACTTGAGCTGACGGCCGACTCAGAAATGCGACGACGATGGATGGGCACTGTCTTGGTCTAAAAACTGATGTTGAGTGTGTTTGATTGTTTCTTGTGTATATCAAGCCAGACTGACACGCAGCGCAAACTGACCGGTCTAACGACTAACACACGACAACTGCAGGGTGAACATCTCTGCGAGCATAACCCAGCGGCATCGCCTCCTGCAGATCTCATGGCACTTTTCTGCCTTCCATTATTGTTAAATTAGGCAGGGTTTTTTTTTTTTTTGTCGCTTCTCTGTTCAGCTGTCGCATCACCCAACGGCGCCACGGGGCGTCAACTCTCAGTCGTTTGGCTCAAGGTGGAAACCGGACGCAAAGGCCTTCGCGAACAGGCCTCGAGACAGTCCGCATTTTGACCACCGCCAAACCCTCGTCCGGGTATGCCGCGGAGTCTGGCCTGGAAAACCGCAAGAGCCTCTGGATTGCTGGTTGCATCCTCGCAGCTCTGGGCGGCGAGCCGGGCGAACCCCATGCCAGGGTTTAGCGTCTTATGAGGGTGTGTGTGGCCCTGTGCTGGGATGCAACATCGCAGGAGCGCAAGTCCTCCCCCTCCACCGCCCACCGAGGGCTCAGGACAGCTTAAGGGGAGGAGATTCGACAGGGATAGAGAGGAAAAAAAACATAACTAATCCCCCCCCTCTGAAAAGAGTAATCTGTGGGAGAAAGGTTAGGAAGAAGCAAGGAGAGCAAGAAAAGAAAAGAAAAGACTTTTTGGGACGGCTTTGAACAAAAGAAGAGGTTATCAGCGGGGATGTGGTCACGCTAGGCTAGCATGGAAGGAGTGACTGTTTAAAAAAGATGTCTTCTTGAGCAACACAGCCACAATATGGAACTGACAGAATGTCCAACCTTTGTCATCCTCTCTTTTATTACAGGAAAAAGGTGAAGAAGTAATCGCAGGAAGGGAAAAAAAAAATAACTGTCTTTCAACTCCAGGCAGCAGACTGGCCAGACTGATGATCTGCTGGGCCTTCATCGATTTCGGAGCTGATCACAATCTTACTTGGTAATTTAAATGCTAATGATACTTTTAATTGCGGGACGGGGAGGGAGGGGCGCAGTCTGCAGTCTCGTGGAGGGGGGCGAATTATCTGCAAGTCTTTGTCTCACTCCAGTTCTGTCTAACAAAGGCACCGGATAGGTCTTCTCCAAGACGAGGCCCTGGTATTGACCCGATAGAAAGTGGGGATGAGGAGATAACGATCACTCCCAATTACACGTGAACACATGCATCTAAAGAGGCGTCGCGACTGAGAATGAGCGGAGATGAGATCAGCTCTGATTATTCCACTGGTCTGAACGGCTTGTGCAAAGCATTCAGATGGGAGATAAACCTCGGGGTAAACACAACTCCAAACAGATAATGAAACTCCGATCCGAGTTCGGTTGTGGCTCGCGGCTTACGACTGTGCCGCGTCAATATTAGCTTAGCGCTCTTCTGCTGGCGTCGTTTCTACGTATTTCACCGCTGCCGCTGCCAAATTCAGACGCCCCGCTCCGTGAATGCGAATGCAAATTTTCACCGTGCCTTATGCAGTGAAAAGCAGCCACCAGCATCAAGCAAATCACGTTACGAAAGCACAACTGTCGTTCACCCTGCTCTGCGCACTCAGACCACGATGGAGTGTCTATCAATTATTTCAAGAGTGCTCTACATCATAAAAGCACAGCAATGCATCTACCAAGAGCCAATTTATTTCCCACCAAACAATTTAGTGTCCTTTCTATTCTCCTCAAGGTAATCCAGTGCAAACGCCATCCATATTACCGTCCTGGGAAACCAGGCTGGCACATAAATAGCCGTGTCATATTTCTGGTTGCGCAACATTTTATGCTAGCGGTGCTTGGCGCAGGACTGTGAATCAGCATGGTGTATGAGCCACAATTAGAAATTAATTATTAACACACATTATTTACATGTTTTGCCCTCAATGAGTTAATAATCATTGCAAATTCACACGGCACAAATACTATATCTCACTCTCCTCCTATCAGTCTCTCTTTCACTCTCTCTGTCCTTTTATGCTTTCTTTCACAAGAAATCCATTATTAGCCCAGCGTGGAGTGGACTGACTGAGTCGTTGAGCTCTGCGGTGCTTCTGACAAAGCTCATATGTTCTGATCAGCGATCGACCACTACCCCGCCGAGGCCCCAAAGAGGGCTGTGAATTATGGGAATTGACCATTTGGGACACAAATCATGTTCCAGCCGTCTGTGGGCACAGGGAGCAGTTCACGCACATCTATGCTGTCACACGTGCTTGTCTGCTTACTATGACGGACCAGTTTGAACCGAGTCATAGCGTAAACCAAAATACAGAACAAATAAAAGGCCACGTTTTATCTATTGCCTTCAGAAAAAGAAATATAACATTGGTGTTCTCTAAATTACAGTGCACAGTCAGCATTCAAAACTGTATAAAAGGAATAAACATGATATTATAGCAATAGTACAATTACACAAAACTAAAATCACTTTACTGCAGCCAATGCCTGGATACACACAGAAATCCAAAGGGCAAAGCCAGTCATGCAAACAGTTACATGACATAACACAATGAGAAATAGGAAGCAGAAAGAGGAAGGATAATAATAATAATAATAATAATAATAAAAGCAATACAAAAAAATAACAAAAATAAAAGTGTCATGCCAAAATGATGCTGGGGGTCTGGGGTCAGGAGGTCAGGGGGTGAAGGGGCATCAGGAGAAGGCAGAGGCTTTTCCTTTGCTGCTAGGGGGGGCTTGGCTTGGCCTTGTCTGGGCACTCAACCACACAGAGTCAGAGTCTCACGGGTATCAGCCACTGTAACGTGTTGGCCCAAAGGCTGAAGGGCGAGGGGCAGCACACACAGACTCCATCGACGTGTACAAACATTTATTGATAGATAAAGACAACGGTACTCACATATAACACAAACGGTGAGCATGAAACGGTTAACATTAAACAAAAAACGATGACGACGCTACATCAACAATGACCAACAGCACTGCACACACTGACGCGGGTTTAAATACGCAAAGACAAAACAAGGTGCAGGTGTGTGCAGGCGTGGCCACAAGCGAAGATCCTCACACTGCACGTGGCGGGCCAAACCACGTGACTCACAAGAGGCGAGCATTCTGTGACAGCCACAGTGGTACTGTGAACAAGAGGAAGTACAGACAGCAGTTACTTTAGTAAAGGAGCAACAGAGAGAGAGAGAGAGAGAGAGAGAGAGAGAGAATAAAAGTGTCTCATTTATTTCTACAGCATTTCTCAGAACTACAATAAGGCAGTTTTATTTGCCTCTTCAGGCATGTGTATACATTACTCCCAAAGACAATCTGTTTACAGAACAGAGCCCCAGTCAGGGTGTCAGCAGATCGTGGCAGCTGGCAGAAACTGTTGACTGATCCACTACCAACTAGTGCTCCATTTAGATTGCTGACTGATAAGTTCCAAAATGATTAGGTACATATTTTTTTTCCAGGTTACATTATATTAACAATAATAATACGTTGGAGATGATTTTCTGTTTAAAAATTGGAAAAATAGAAACATTACATTCTGAGAGGAAATAAGGCAAAATAAAACAGTAGGAGGACACCAGAGACAGTTTCACAAGTCTGGGAGTGCAGACTGTACTAGTGGCTTAGAAAGTACTGCAAAGCAAACAGAGGACAAAACTCAAATCTAGTGTCCTTGAAAACCTGTGGATCCAGTTCAGTCAGACTTAATAACACCAGTCTGGAGGACTTGATGAGCTCAGGGAGCCAGAGAACCTTACAGAGTAGTAATGTTCCTTAGAGGATAACCAATGTCTGTCTGTGCAGCCAAGCCCTTACAAAAATATTAAGTCTTAAAATCTTAACCTGATCTTTTTGGAAGGCATTCCTCAAATAAGCATCCTAATCTGATCTCTGAAATAATTAAGATGGGTCCAGTGCCTGATTTCGTGCTGGTTGCCTTGGTAATATTCCCCAGGAGGCTGAAACTAGAGCTAGAGTTCCCAGCAGCCACCTGGACCACTGAGAATTAAGATCCAATGAGTGTGGAGAGGAGTTTTGGTATGGACCAATGAGTGCATGTGCACCTTTCCTAAGAAAGCTACAAGGTGCTTCACAATGAAAACAAAAAATGAAACAGCAAATAAAACACAATAAAGCGCAGACTGTCCAAACGGCAATACATGCATAATAACATGAAACACATGCAGGCTGTTCCACAGTGTAAAAGCACTTACTGCAAAAGCACCATCTCCCATCCTTGGGACGGCTAGGAACCTCTGACTGGAGCACCACTGTGTCCTAGTCAGCAATGTATTTCAGTGCAACTATACTGTGCCTCATATGTGAAAAACCGAAGTTTAAAAAATTACTCTAAAATTTACAGGAAGTCAATGAAGAGTTGCAGTACTCGGGTAATATGCTCCCTTTCTCCAGTCATTATAAAAACAGGAGCCACTGTATTTTGAACTAGCTCTTTGACTTAAGCATGTACATTAAGCATTACAATACTCCATACGTGTTGATATAAAGGCATAGATAATTAACTCCATGTCCTGAAAGGAAAGCATTTGTCTAACTTTCTCATTTGGAGGTAAAAATCCTGTCATTTCACATGCATTGAGAAATGTAGGTGTGAATGATAAATCATGTCCACATTTCTGGTTTATCTTTGATGCTAGTAACTCTAGATCCTTTCATAAACCATTGGCAGCATACTCAGGACAGAAAATAAGCACTTCTGTTTTCCCTTCATTCAATTTTAGAACATTGCAGGGCATCCATCCCTTTTTGACAACAATATATTCAGTGTATATATATATATATATATATATATATATATATATATAAATAACAAATTTCATAAAGCAAATAACAAACAAAATTGTTTCCAGCCTATCTATATGCTATTTTGCAATCACTTTCTCAACTGTTTTTGAGATAAAAGGAAGTTTTGAAATTGGCCTAAAATTAATGCATTCCATAAAATCAAGGCCAGATTTTTTAAGAATAGGCTGCATGATGGCCAACTTAAAACAATCCGGAACACAACCAGAAATAAGAGGCAAGTTCACAATCAATTCTAAATGAATACACACAATGTCCAAAACCCTTAAAAGCAAGAGTTGTTTGTTTGCTGGAAGAGGGGTGGGAGAGGGTATGGTGGTTAGGCTGAGGAAGCAATTGTTGAGATGGTTCATTGTGAGGTTTCTCCCTGATGAAGTAGGATTTATGAGATAAAAATTCAGATTAAGCCAAAACATGCAAGGCCGCCTGCATTTTGTTAAAATCTCATACCAAGCTCCCTTACAGTGCTTCGGTGGAGAACCATTGAGGGTCCACACACGCAGGCCAATCATCACATACTTTCTGCATTACACCCTCATCTATCTCACCGCCACATATGCACACACTGTGAATTGTTTGTTTTCAGCTATCCATTGTTTTCACTGTGTGGGCAGTGGGTGCCGATGGCAGGAATTCTGGGAAGGTTCTTAGGGACGATGCAAATACCCTGGCATATGGGGAGGCACATAAAAAGAGAGAGAGAGAAGGAATGAGAGAAAAAGAGATGGAGAGAGAGAGAATAAGAGAGTGTATGAGAAAGAGAGAGAAAAAAAATGGTACCCGATATCCATCCATAATAGCTTCTGTTTTCTCAGTTATAATAAACAAATGCTACTCAAACTCACTCCACACAGGTGGAGACCAGGTCATGAGCCAAGCAATGAAGAAGAGCCCCGGAGCATTACCTCCTGCATAATGAGGGCCTTTGAATCATTTTAGTAAACAAGCAAAAAAAAGTAGTCCCCTCCCATGGGAGAATATATAGTCCTCACTACTTTATCTTCTTATTTGTACCCAAATTGTTCACTCATCCTCACTGGAAATGTGTTGATTTAACACTTACAGTCTTTCTTTGCATCCTGTCCAAATAAACACTGTGGGACTTTGCTGGGTGGTACACAGGTGATCGACCAGCCCTTCTGTGCCTGAAATAGTGGTGTAAATTTGCATACCTGAAAATTTAGTTCACATCTGGGATATTATATGCAAAATAGCATTTATAACTGGCAAACAAGTAAGGATCCGTACAGCATGTTGTGTAAGAGAAACGCAGAGGTGCTTTACAAATAAAGACAATAAACCAAATAAATGTGCTTACTAAGCCTCCAATCCTTCATGGCATAAACAAAACAGAGCTTCATTAAAAAAAAAAAACAGGGCGTTATTAAACAAAACAGATTCCTTCAACCTAGCCTGCACTTCGCCTGACTGCGAATCCTCCTCCCTCTAACAATGCCCCTGCATAGATATTGCACACTGGAGCCCTGCAACTACTCCATCTGTTCAGCTTGCCAAATCCTCCCATCTTTTGGAGAGCATCACACCCTCAGGCCTGGAGAGGAGTGTGGGTTTCAAACAGGAGACTATCAAGCAGCCTGGTTATGGTCCACAGTGCTGCTGCTTTCTCCAGCAACAGGCCGGCATGCCTCGCGTAATCAGACCTGATTGCGGCACCTGTTTCTTAAACCGCAGCAATGGGTAAATCAGGTCCTCATGGCATTCAGATAGCCTCCTTCACAAACAGGATGCTCTTAGGTAATCAGGCACATCCACAGGCTACGAAAGTGAGACATCCTTTGCAAATGCCCTCATTCTTCTAGTGTCTCTGTTACGGCAAGCGAGGTGACCGCAAGCTCGTGAAAAGTGCCCCCACTGACGCCGAGAAGCCTCGACCATCTCCGCCGCGCTTTATGTCGGCAAACACTCGAAGTGATGGCCATCGATTTCTTAAAGGTTGAACCTCTTTCAGCAATAGCAAAGAGCCGGCCGCACCCGGGGTGCCGCACTTGGTGAGGCTGACATTCGTTCAGCTCGTCAGCTGACCTCGTGCCGTGAGACATCCTGGATTTGTACGGTCGTACTTACTGGTCATTGTCAGTCTCCGAGTGAGGCTTCTGTCCACGCCTGTACACCATGCAGACAGTGACCACCACACCTGCGATCAAGCCAGCGACTGCTACTACTCCCAGAATGCCGAGAACACCGCCAGGTGGACCCTGGGACATGGGCTTTTCTGCAGAGAGAAACAGAGAGAGAGATAGAGAGATAGAGAGAGAGAGAGAGAGAGAGAGAGAGAGAGAGAGAGAGAGAGAGAGAGAGAGAAAGGGAGAGAATATGACATAGATACGCTAAACGAGATCCAGAGAGACGTATATAATTCTGGTGAGTACATATTCTGGTCTGTCACTGGCCTCTAAGTGCAGAGAGACCAAGGGCGTGACACTGTGCTGACAATCCGTATGCCAGAGAAGTGCACTTTACAGGATTTCAGTATCAGGAGTGAGTCAGCACAGCAAATACACAACCCTCCTACTCCACAGCAGTGAAAGATATCCTCTGAGATCTGATACAATCACCAGAAGATACAGAATGTTCTTTCACATAAATGGGACTAAACACCAGTGGGCTCCTTCCCCCAAGTAAACAATCAATAAACAAATTAATAATTTCTAGTAAATGCCTAAATAGGATGAGTATTCGGGTGCCTGGGGACAGACATCGCCATGATGTCTGTCACCCACCCACACAATACAGGCAGGAAGAAGATAAGGATTCCACTACAATTATGAAAAAATACATTCCTGAAAACAAGACACTGTCTAAGACAGCAAAATCAGGGCAAAACTGTATAGGACATGCTTGGCTTTGCTAGTAAATAGGAATCCAAGTATTCCAGGTGAAAACATATGTGGAGTCGTGTTTTGGCGAGGTTCCAGCTGGCAAGCGCTATCTAAAACACGTCTCTTTTTATGTTACCTCATTGTAGCCTGCTCCTTCACAATAAAAAAAAAGGGGGACTTCAGAGCAAGAGACATTGGACCATGCCATGGCATTATTACATTGCTTAAACATTTTTATAAAAAGATATTAAAAACAGATTCTACTAAGAAATATCTCTGGCTGAGCGGGGGGTGGGGGGGGGGGGGGGTTATGAAAAAATTACAGCTGATCAAATATGAACGAAATGTGACAGCTAACAGAACAACATGCCTGACAATAGCATTACTGAAGCAGGCAATGGAAAACAGGCCAAGCACACTTCTGCTCAGTGCCTGTGTTTTACAGAAGAATACTGGCAAGGACTACAGTTCTAGAAGAGGACAGCATCACAGACTTTTCACCGTCGGACCCTCTCGAGCTCAGTCAGCACGTCTCTGCTGCTAACCATTCTTCACAGGATAACCCAGCACCCCTACCCCTGCACTTCACTGCCCTCCCTCCACAAAACGCTCAGGAGTTGGTCCTGTTGGTGGCGCCAAAGTGCGATTACTGCCGCAGCCAGGCGGAAAGAAGCAAAACACGTTTTCGAGTTTAAAGGCGCTTAGAGACATTTTAGTGTAAGCAAGCATATTATAGCTGACCCATGCCTCGAGTCCAAAAAACCCATACTTGTGGTGAAATCAGACATTTCTATAGACCACCATTATGACTAATGGTAATGTAAGCACCTAAAAGCTCAGAGGAAACGTTCAGGCTGGATTTCAAGATAAGTATCAGAGCATCCAAAATTAGACCATTCTTCTGGGACAGCTATTTGAACCGTGCATTGATAGATATTATTGAGCAATAATAACATTAAGATTCATGGCTTTGTTAATGTGACATGCATGCAATGAGAAACATCTCCAGTTAGGCTTGCTTTGAGATATCTTGCAAGAGCTCAAAGGAACAAAAACCATTGGAGTGGCTCTTTAAAATGTGATCACTCCGAGATATTTTATCAGGCAGGCAGACGAGCTGATGACTGCGCTGATAAGGCCTTTCAAGGTTTTAACACCGAGAGGAGTTGAGTTTCTAAGAAGATCAGAAATGACTTCCTGTGACATAAGGAAAGTAAACAAATCTAGGAACTTCAGACAGTGCTCATGACCTGTGGAGCCAATTTGTGAATTTGTGTGATCTTAGTATTGGACGTATCGTGCCAACGATGCAACTGCCACTTCATGCCTGAGCAGATGCCGCCCCCATAGTCTCTGGGGCTACTGTACACTGGAGGTTTTTGACTCACACGAGTTACACTCAGATCTCACGGATATACACTGGTCTACGCACCATAAAACCTCCAAGGAGGAATGACATGATCATCAGATAGTCAGTACAGATATTGCATAATTGCATCATTTCAAACATCACTACAGCCCCTATTTCTACATTGATCTATGTCTGTTAGCCTGCCTCCCACTGCTATTATTAGCAAGCATTGCACTCCACCTTCATGTCAGCAACTAAAGCTGCATAAACAACCAAACGAACTTTAATATCTACTACATACTTAACACTGCTACAAAACTCATCTCCTTTCCATGCAGTAGATCGCGAACCCCCTGCCCAGTGAAGACCAAACACGCACTCCGCCAAACACACGCAAATGCAATCAGAGGTGCATTCACTTCAGCCGAGACACAATAATACACATGTAACGTGAATGAACAGCTGCCTAGCGTTGTTAAACCACTGCGCCCAGGGGTTTTGTCAGTGTGGGGGAGGTTCTGCTATAAACACTGCAACAGCTGTCGCTGACTTTATGTCAACTTTTTCAGTTTGTGGCAAAAACATCCCACTCTGGCAGCGGCTGGGCATATGGAGACCCAGTCTCATCTTGGGAGGGATTTTGAAAAACGCATTGTCACTGGCCTCCAGTAGAGGGCGGAGGAGTTCACTGTGGCATGAAGTGAGCCAAATGGGCCCCTGTTCAGACAAGCCCAGCAAAATTGTGCACAGGACTTTAAAGCTGAGACTTTAATCCTAAAAAAAGAGGAGCAGTCAGGAAGCCAGGCTAACGGAACACCGGCGAGAGTCACGGCAGAAGCGCGCGGAGAGGCGCGGAGTGGCTCGTCCAGGTCTGTGTGTCTTCCTCTTCAGCTCTTTGATGATGTCATAAAATAGAACATCTGACCTCTCTTCGGTTTCGCCACTCTGTGATCTCCTTAAACCGTTTCTGCAGCGATGCTCGGCGCGGCCTTGGAAAAGATTCCACCCCTTGTCAGCCATGGTGCTGTATTGTCTGAACCTTTAAATTAGCATATTGATTGATGTTCCTTTTAAAATGCATGCACGTGGCCCTAGCAGTCTAGCCATGGTGATTAAAACACTAGTTTCTATGAAATGAAAGACTACCAGAAATCTGTCTGGTGGCTAATTCCATTTTAAGAATGGCTTCGTTTGGGGACAAAGCCAGAAAGGACATTTGGAGCTGATATAGTACTTCAAGAAAAAGGTTTGATGCCCTTTCCAATGACTAATTGGAATAGACATAAATGACAGAAAAGTTAAATTGCACAAAATGTTCTTAAAAGACTACAATACAAATTACATTTTTTTTTTCTACAGAGAACATGTTAGAGATTATATCAATATGGCCAGCTCTTATCCAAAAATAAATCTGAAATTGCAGAGATCAGTATTGTATCTTAATGAACATTATGCATAACCCCGCCAAACATTGAAAACTATATATACATATCAGCCCATCTGTTGACCATACCATACCATAAACAGATGCGGTAGTAGAATTATGCATTAGTGTGAAAGAGGGTGAAGTCCTGTAGAGATCCCGGACTCAACCTGCTAAATAAGTACCAAATGATAAAGTACCAAAGTTATGGTAGTTTACCTCCAACTGTTTTCTTCAAATTAAGATTCTACAGTCAGAGGAAGGTGAACAGCCTCAATGAGACATTCCCATGGCTGAATCAATGGCTGCCCCCAAGTGTGCTACGAATCCCTAAACAACTCTCAGGCACCGCAAGCCTATCTTCATGCTTCCATGATGGCTTCATTATTTTCTGGTCATGCCTGGTGCTGGTGGCGCAATGGGTCCTCAGTCTCTGAGGTGCCCCCCACCAACCCCCCTCAAAACAGCCTGTGTCCACTTGACTGATTCTCCTCAACACAAT
This sequence comes from Electrophorus electricus, assembly GCF_041902795.1. Classification (NCBI taxonomy): domain Eukaryota; kingdom Metazoa; phylum Chordata; class Actinopteri; order Gymnotiformes; family Gymnotidae; genus Electrophorus; species Electrophorus electricus. Next base: position 23,127,740 of record NC_137502.1, read on the forward strand.
GATGGCTGCTAAGAGGAAGACTTCACATAATGCCCCCCCCCACCCCCTCTACCTGCTGCCATGTGTGCAACACCGCACAACAATGCACTGCACTCACCATCAGCAGTGCAAGGTTTGCTTCGTTTCTGCTCTTGGGTTTTAGCATACATGAAGGTAATGGCACAGGATGGCGCCAGGGCTAAGAGCGATGGGATCTGGAGCTCAACTAATGGGGAGACTGGAGGAAAAGTAACTCCGTCTGGTTGTGTTGTATCACCAGAGACACTCGGCTGCCCCGCCGTTCCTCGCAGTTCTTTAATGTAGCAGCCAGGCACATTTCACATTCACGGCGTTTAGCTGACGCTTTTATACAAAGCGACTTGCAGTTGTGACTGAATACAACTGAGCAATTGAGGGTTAAGGGTCTTGCTCAGGGGCCCAACAGTGGCAGCTTGGCAGTGGTGGGGTTTGGACCAGCAACCATATGATTACTAGTGAAGTACTTTACCATTGCCCCACAAAGACACAGTGGCAGTGAGGTATAATACGGACATGTGGAGGAGAGCAGACAGGGACGGGGACTTTGTGAAGTCCTGCTCCAAGCCTGGGTTCCAATTTCTGGTTGTCAATCCTCAACCTTCTTACATATAAAAGCTGGTAATAATTGAACAAAAGTATACCATCCATTCTCTCAGCTAAATGAGATGCAGACATTGTGAGCATATATAATATCAATAGTCTGGGATGTTGTCTTTCTTCTGGCTCCAACCTGGAAGCCTCTGTAATTATAGAATGTTTTACTATGTTATAGGACTCACTCGATCTGGTTCAATCTAATTCCCGCTACACACAATTGCTTTTTTGTGTGTGAGGCTTCTGAGGCCTCTGAGAAGGTTTTCAAACCTATTACAAGAGAAATTGCAAAAGAATATAAAATAGAAAACTTTGACTCACCTAAGAAATTAAAGAAATGATGGAGCAGGCCCCCCGCCACCTTAAAAAAGAAAACCTGGGTTACAGCTATTAAAGAAATCCAATCTTGTAGAGGGAGCCATGAAGCCAGTCTCACCAGGGCTGAAATAGCTCTGTCAGAGCGGAGAGAGGGATGGAGCGAAGGCGAGTAGCAGCGGTTCGTATTCATCACCAAGATCAGGATTCACAAGAGGAGGAGGAAATCAATAGTGCACCCCTCTCTCCCTCCAGAACATATACCTAAGCATGTGGCAGCAAATTCAATTAGCCGGGTCTACCCAGTGCTACAGTAACCAGCCCATGTGTTCCATTAAACCTAGGAATGCAGTGCCGAGGAATGGAATCGGAGTGAATCGGAGATCTATTGTTATGTCCTTTAAAGTCCGCATCCTTTCCATTAAGCGATACGACTCCCCTTTGATTGCGGGCTGCAGGCTGGAGTCGCCGCACGTCCTGCTTGTTCGTCCAGTCACGCGAAGGCCCTGCCGCTACCCGGGGACGTAGCCTCCGCCGGGGCCCAGATCGCAAAAACGGCAGCAGTGTGCTGCTGCGGAAAGGATTCTAGGAGCAGCGCGACCAGCAGCGTAGCGACTCGTTGACAAGTAAGAAAGCGAAACTTTTAATGCCCGTTCACTGGGGCCCATGGAGAAGAACCTGCTGTTGTAAATATCATTTCTGTTGTGGTTACACCATGAGGTGAAGCCCATTGAACGAGCCTGGGGAAGTAATGACCTATCACTCCAGTTTTCTCACTCCTACACGCCATACTGCACACTAAGAGCGACCAGTTTGCCTACAGCAATTGGCGCGTCTGTCTGATCAATAGAGTTGTAATGGACTATAAACTTTCTGCAGGCAGGGGGGCCGGCCCAGCAGTGCAGAGGTGGCCAACCCATCTGGCCAACACGACAGCGTGTTTGTGGATGTCGTAAAGAGGAATTATGAGGGCCATATCTGGCACCCTTCATGTCATTGCTGCAGAGGTAAAGGTGAAAAGCTTGCGAACTAATTGCAGATCCTATTTGTTTTGGCATTTGCGATCACTGCAGCTCTGCTCCGGATCCATCTGTGTGGGATTAAGACTGACTTCACTGAACATGAGAGGATCAGGCCTTCATGGCATTTTAGTGGAAAACTCGACAACGGTTTGTGTTAGAATTTGTAGGACTAATTTCATTTGAATATGAAAAGACGTAAAGGTATACTACCTGACAAAAATACTGGGTTCCGCAATTTAATAGGAAACACCTGCGGAAGGTGCTTAACGGCTTAATAATTTCTTCCATAAACATGTTTGAGGAAAAAAAGTAGGTGGTTTTTCTTGCCCCAAGACATTGTAGGAGTTTAATATCACAGGATTAAGTGGGGGGTGGGGACACTCTATCTTGATCTGTCTTGTTGTAGCCTGAGAAAAATTGCTATTGATTTTCAATGAGAGCCAAATGTCCGCCCGCACCAGGACCCGTGGTGCTCCTGTCAGCGCTGGCATGGCTGGCCCCCTTCCTCCTGCCTGTCACCTTGGTTACTGGTCCTATTTCCTCCCAGGTGGCAGACGCCTCCATCACCTGTCAGAACTGGCGTAGAAGAGCCCATGAGCTGGGCCACAATTCCCTCTGACCTCTGGCACTTACACACTTACAAAGGCACGCTGTCGTTTTTCGCCGTAAAAAACATGGCAGGCAACGCAGAAGTGCACCGCCTGAGCTCCAGGGTTTGCCTGTTTAAAAGAGCTTCTGGTGACTTCTGGTTTACTTTGGGGTGAGACATTTAACATGGGCTTAACTGGGCTAAACAGTACAAATTAAGTTTGGCAGAAGTTATGGTAAATTCTTATTGTTCTTCCCAAATTACTTTCACTCCTATTAAGCTAATTAGCAAACTGATCCGGGAAAAATGGAATGTATGGTTAAATATTACAAGGGAGGTGATTTCAATTACTATGATTTTTAGGCATGGGTTTAGTCAGCTATCTAACAACATTCTCTGCTGGGTTCTGCACACCCATATATGACCTTGTTTTCAACTCTGTGCATTCTGGAAGGCTTCTGTTCTATTTCTATTCAATTTCTATCCCAGTTCAAGTCCAAGCTCTGTCCAAAGTAAGAGGTTTACCACATATTTAGGAGGCAGTGATGCACATACTGCACTGCAGTCCACATACCATTAGTCGACATAAAAGGGACATGAAATAATAACTACAGTTTAGAAAGTGGAATTTTGGCACCAGGCATGACATGTATGCCTTGAGATAGATGTTGTGTACTATAGTCATCTGTGGCTGATATGTGATGCTGTCAAGCTGTCTTGTACATACATTACCACTCATGCATCCACTTCTTGCGCATAAAGATACCGGGTAGGCGACACACAGCTATTCCCGCAAGCCAAACCAACTCATCATTCCGGGCACGCACACGGAACGCACGTGAAAGCATGTTGGATTCGGGTCTCGAATCCAAACGCATGACGTGCCATTCTGTCATGCCCCACCAAACATGCTCTACACATCTCCCCTTTCTCTCTCTTCTCTCCTTCCCTCTTACTGGAGGAGCTCGGATTGGGGGGGGTTTACACCCGACTGTCCCAGTGAGACTCCTCTCCTCCAGCCCTGGTCTGATGCCAGGGCAACACAGTTCCAGCAGCGTGAATCACAGCTGCTCAGAGCACAGTCAGTTATTCCCTGTTAGTCCACCCCACAAGCCCGGCTACTCTCTACAAAAAGACTGGTTACACCATCATTTTTCATACCAGCCCACTGATGGCAGCAGCCATAACTGGATTCTCAGATCTAACGCAGCCAAACGCATAAATAAGAAACACGTTAAAATATGTAATATCAAATACACCAAGTGCTGAGTTGACTACCAAACATGCTGTAACCAGTGTAACCAGTAATAAGGATTCCCTTCGCAGGAGCTTCATTCTTTCTTGGAATAATTTGCGCACTCTCTGTGATTTCTGTGGAAAAACACGGATCCCATCTGCTGGGAGCAACACTACTGTACTACACACGCTGTGTCTCTAAAAATCATTCAAATACATTTAGATTTGAGCTACAGAGTATTCAGATTCTTTTACTTTCCTCAGTTCTTCTCGGTCTGACCCATAAGCACAGTGATATGTTTTTAAACACCAGGCCATAAGTTACAGGTTTACTATCTAAAAGGCCGTTATGCCAAAAGCCTCTCGTTTGCAGCATCAGTAATGTACAGTTGGTCGAGACATGGTCAGAGAGGTGTGAGCAAGTTCTGCGGTCATTTTCCGAGCTGTTATTTAGTGGTTGATTCATTTCCGTTTTTGTTGAGTGCTTTTGCTCCTTCCTGGGGCTGTTTTCCTAGTTGGAAATATGCCGACGTAATTTTGGAAATGGCTCAGTTGCATTAAACTTTCATGCTGTGCTGTTAGCAACACATGTGCAGTTTTGGCCACCTCAGCCATCTTTTTGCACGGTTTGTTTGACGTTTCTTTATTTCTCAGAAAGTCAAATTATTCTGTTCTTTTTAAATTCAAAAATGAATTTTGTCCTTAGATTTTATTCAAACTGAATCAGAAAAATACAGATAGAAACATAAATATCCTTTTTTTTTTGTCTGGCATTTTAGCAAATTTTCTACTGATGTCTAATGAGCAATGTTTAACATAATCTCTCTCTCTCTCTCTCTGTCTCTGTCTCTCTCTCTCTCTCTCTCTCTCTCTCTCTCTCTCTCTCTCTCTTTCTCTCTCTCTCTCTCTCTCTCTCCGAATGCCCCGAGGGGGCCTCAAATGCATAATCCAACATGACTAAAAATTTCCAATGTTATTGTGACAGACACAAACACCCACATGCATGCATGCGCGCACACCCACCCACACAAACACAGACATGCAGACACACACTCTTATCTACATGAGTACCAGGTGCTCCAAACCAAAGAGTTTTATTTATTTATTTGTTAATTGGCAATGCCAGGGCTGGACACTGAATTGCCTTCATCCCCCATTCACTGTCCACTCACTTCCTGCAACATGTTTACTGATGACACATGAAACAGGCTGGAAGCTTCCTTCCCTTTGCTCCTGAAGGCACGAACAGGCTGCTTGGTTCCATTTATCACCAGAAAATTATGACTCGACGGCTGGACCACAGGAGCTCCAGATTTCTCCCAAGTGCTCCTGCGGGACTTTTCCAGAAGACAGAGAGCGTGGCCGCCGTGGGTGAGTCGCAGCCGGGCACGAGCTTCGTCTCAGTCCGCTGCGGCATGGAGAAACCGCCGGTCTGCCTGCAGCAGCGGTGGGCACGATGCTACTTTCCACTCCTAGAGCCAGATGGCTCCGAAAAAACAAGACTGCTTTAGTGACGAACAAACAGATCCCGAAAAATGACCAGCGGAGGATCTGCAAGCAATTTATGCATTATGGAGAGCAGAATTATACTGCCTTTTTCTTTCTTTTCTTTTTTTTCGTATAAAAGCCCAACACCGCAGACCACAGTAAAGAAAAAAAAGCATGTGGTTTAATGAAGTTCACAAATCTGTGTTATATGCTGCCAGCTTCAAATGGCGCTCTCTGCAACACCGCGGAGCCACCCCGAGCCTCGCTCGGATGGCACCGCCTCCTCCTGGCTTGAGCCTGCCCACCTTCGGCCCGCGTTCCTGTGCCGTTCCGTCTGTTGGTGGCGGTCTCCTCTCCTTGCCTTGCAGGTGTGTGCGTGTGCGATGGAGACCACTTCAATCGCCTCCGTCCCTCTGCCTATCTCTGCCCGCAACCCCCACCCACCCGTGAGCTGGAGAGCCTCCCGGGAAGGCGGGGTGGCCGATGATTGGGTCTGATTGTTGTTCTACGCTACTCTGAAGAGGGCAGCACTTCATTAAGGACAAATTGCTAACACCTGGCATGTGTTTATTAAGATAAAACCAAAGCCATTACTAGCCTCTGTATCCACTGGGAAGGAAGGTGCATGCAGAGAAAGACACCTGCGGCTATGCCGTGGTCCCATAAAGTAATGATCCTAAATGAAAACCACCCAACTTCTGTACACAGTTACATGACTCCGGGGCTTGTTGTAACATCGGAAATGTTACTTTTACAAGCACGCTAATGCCCAGGTTTTCCATATGGTGGGCATTTAGCTCACAAAGCAAAGTTGGCACACACCGTAGTTATTCCTGTAATGTGCTACTTAAATAGATCACTTTCTGTTTGTCACTGCAATGCCTTTTATGCAAATGAGCACAAACCCTTACATTTTTTTCGCTCACCCAAGGAACACATGTAATTGACGCCTACGGCACGGCTACTGCACGATGAGCAGCCTATTAGGCTGGTCATACTGCCAGCGGTGTCAGTCTAGTAGACTTCGGTGAGAAAGAGACCGGGCTACAGGTAATTACGCTCCTGATGTATCAGGTCATTAAAATACCACAAACCGGGCAACCCAGGGCTTCCCAAGAGTCTGAGGGTCTACTAACTAGCTCAAAACGAGGGCTCAAACCCTCATCCTCAGTCCCATGTCAGTGCACGGAACGACGCGTGCAAGAGTGTGGCGACGTTCGAGTTCAGATCAGCCCACAGGCTCTGCCACCGCGGAGCTGCCCGAGCAGAAAGGAAAGCTCATCTTCCAGCTCGTCCGAAATGTCACCCTGCCAGGCCGAGGACAGTGGGACCCACGTCTGGCCTCTGACAGCCGCACCACGCGCCCCACACTGTAATTAGAACGCCGGGGAAAGCAAGGCCGTGGCTCAGAGGAGAAAGGCACCCTAAGCCACCAGCATTGTGGAAGACCCCACACACCCCTCACACAAACTGTTCACCCTTTTACCATCTAGAAAAAGGTACAACAGCATTTGGTCCCTCACTTCTAGACTGTGCAACAGCTTCTTCCCAGAAGCCATCAGACTCCTGAACTCTGGCTAATTCCAAATCCAAACAAATGGACACTTCTATACACACACACATGCTTATACACATTCATGAACACACACACACACACACACACACACACACACACACACACACACACACACACATATACACAATCACACACACACACACACATACATATCCATCGGGCAAATTGTTGAAGTACTGTAACTTGTACTGTATTCTGAACTGTTTCTGGCTGCTACTGGTGACTGCTATGTTCAGTATAGCATGTCACTGACTCCTATGCACAGACCTGCTTTACATATTTCCAGTAGTGTACTGGTCTCTTTGTTGTGTATTGGTTCTGTCCTGTATTTATTGTATTATTGCACTGTATTGGACTGTTTGCACTCGTGTAGTGTGTTGTCTGTTGTACTTGTTTTGTGTTGCACCATGGTCCTGGAGGAACATTGTTTTGTTTTGCTGTGTACTTGTATATAGCTGAAATGACAATAAAGCCTTTTGAACTTTGAACTTAACACACCGAGGCAGCAAGGGAAGAGATCTCACTGAACGCTGGGCATTGACGCAGGGACTGGCGTCAGGGTTTAACGAGGCGATTGCATGATCGGCGGGATCATGCAATTGTCCCGTGTCCGGAGGGTATGGGCTCACATAGACGTTGCCAAAGATTGCTCAACACTGCCTTGTCAACCCTTCACGCTGTTAGCGACCTGTGGTCCTGCCAGGGACGTATCAAGGTTCTGAATTAGCTGCATGAGTTGACAACGTGTTCGGTGAACGCTGTGAAGTTTTATGATGGAAGCACCTACAGGGGCTATGGATGTGTTAGACAACCCTGCCTCACTGTGAGCGTCTCATGTGGTGCAACTTAATTAACAAGCGCAGCGTATTTGTCTGAAAGGGGGCTTGTGCCGAGTCCATCTTAGTAACAGTTATTTAAAACGTTGCTGTGGCAACTAGCACACTAGGACAGGTTATATATCATTATGGTCTCGCTACTGCTGCAGAGGGTCATGGGAAAATATTACTTCCTGGTGAGCAGGTAAGAGCTGTCAACACCATTTCGCACCCTCAACATGCTCCACGCTGCCCCATCCACAGCGCACCACACCGCTCCGTTAGCCTCTCGGTTCAACCAGAAACGATGGGTGACCCCAGGGGACCCTCAACGGACAAACCCATCCCCACCTCTCTTTAACGGCAGCCCAGCCGAATGTTCATTTCATCTTGCGGCCAATCCTCTGCCCTGCTTCCTCACCCTCCACCGGCTCTCCGCCTCCCCGTAAGCAAAATTACTCTTCTGCCGACGTTTACTGTCACCCCGGCCAGCACCAAGGGGTCAGTGCTGTGATTTCCTCCCCGGGTTAACAGCTCGCCGAGCATGGAACCTGGGCGGGGGGTGTGTGTGTGGGGGGGGGGATGATATGTTGGAGAACAAGTTTTCAATTTCACAACACTCCAAGCACAGAGTGGGGCTTCGTCTCTGGAGCTCGCGCGTATGCTGCCACTGTCCCCTTGGCTCCCAGCCAGGGATAAACACATAAGTCACCCAACACTAACAGGGCCGCCAGCCAGCGCAGCGCCGCCGGTCCAACAGCCCTTTGTGTCCGACATCTTACTTTGCTCTTTGGTTAACGGAATTTTAAACGAGGGTTTGGGAGGAATATTTTCAGGCAGTGACTCAGACGTCCTGCCATTCAGAGGCGATAGTGATGTAAAGTTCGTGCTGCCGGCATACTCTACTCCTGTGAGTGAGCCAAAGGTCTCTTCACACTGCTTCCTTAAAGCTGCATTTCTGACAGGATATATTAGTCTTTATATGTGTCTTGGTTTTTAGATGTGCTTAAGCATGCATTGTTGAGCTAATTCACCATCTCTTGTACAAAGGAATCTGTTATCCCTGAAAACCTAAATGAATCGATGTGCATGGTTTCTTACACTGTATGTGGTAAATTCCTCATTTGTTTTATCAAGAGCATGAGTAGTGAAGCATCTGTCTATGAAATGTCTCTCCATGAAGTGAGTCCCTATGAAGCGAGCCTCTATGTAGCGAATCACTATGATGAGTTTGTCTGTGAAATGTCTCTCTGTGAAGTGTCTCTCTGTGAAGCATTTCTCTGTGAAGCGAGCCTCTATGAAGCATCTCTCTGTGAAGTATCTCTCTGTGAAGTGTCTCTCTGTGAAGCATTTCTCTGTGAAGCGTCTTTCTGTGAAGTATCTCTCAGTGAAGTGTCTCTCTGTGAAGCATTTCTCTGTGTAGCGAGTCTCTATGAAGCGTCTCTCTGTGAAGCATCTCTGTGTGAAGTGTCTCTATGTGAAGCATGTCTCTGTGAAGTGTCTCTCTGAAGCATCTCCCTGGAAGACCAAGTCATTTGAATTCAAAGGTGCTCATCAATTTGGACGCAGAATTTTCAGACATTATCTGAAAAGAAAAAGTGAGCAGCAGACAGCAAACTCTTCTATTAAGCACTGTGGCTTCATAGATGATATTACACACAGCATCATTATTATCACACAGTATCATGTAGATCTGCTCATTTGATGAATAAAGCCTGGACATGCAAGGACACACTCCTAATCTCAGCACTAACTGACACGGGGAGGTCTGCAATGCATTTGCTGGCTTCAAATATACAGCCAGTTTGTCACAATTTAAAGTATATATATATATATATATATATATATATATATATATATATATATATATATAATGTGTTATTTTCTAAAGCTGATTATTGTCTTTAGCTTATAGACATTTCCCAGTGAGACATGTTGTTTTTCTCTGAATATTTTATGGGATTAGAGAGATGTATTTTTCCAAGTGTCTGCCAAACTCTACTTCTAAAACTTCTCAACTGGCTGAGGGAAAATATGGATGCCCTTAACTGGCCGTAAAGTGTGTCTGAGTGTGATGTATGGAAAGTCCATTTGTTTTCAGCACTCCATGGTTGGCAAGTTTATATATTAGGACTCAAAGTATGGGGGGGGTGATGTGGGGATGGTGTTAGGGGTGGGGCTATTTGAGGACTTATCTCCGCCCTCTGGTTCTGTGAAAAGAGGCTAAGAAAAAAGGCATGCTGAAGACCTCTGTCTTTCTTTATTTCTCTCTCTGTCTCTTTCTTTCTATAACTCTTTCTTTCAGTCTTTCTTACTATTTTTTTCCTCTCTTGCTCCCCTTTCAGCTTTCTCTGATTCTTCTCTCTCTCTCTTTGTCTCTCTGTGTCTCGCTCTCTCTCTCTATCCCCTCTCAAAGCTCTGCTCCTCAGCCTAACACATCCCATTCATCTTGGCACCTCCTGTAATTGCAGAAGAATCGCTGCACTGGAGGCTTCGGTCGGGTACATGTCTTCCCCCAGGACCTCACCAGCTGAAAAATTTGAACTTGGGCAAACGAAAAAGGGAAGAATAATGGAAACGCAAGTGGAGGCCCGAGTGAGGGACTGCAAAACTCGCGCCGGCTCGCTTTCAACAAGTAAAAATAACATCACACTCGTGGAGCCTGAGCCTCGAAGGACAAAGACAAAGAGCGTTTATGCTTTGCAGAGCACATGGCGGACACGCTGTTGCCGTACCAATTGTTCTCATCAGCTGTGGTGCTATTTGCCTCTTGGACACGGGGGCAGAACGCTTGTCTGGCTTCTCAGGCACAAAGTTCAGAACCACGGCCGAACAAACTTCTCTTGCAACGTTTTACTTGCGTTCATTTCCCGTTTCTCCTGTAACGCAGAGCAGAGCTTATGCCGAAAGACAGATGGCCTAACAGGGCCTAACAGAGCCCCCCTGGTCTCCACGGACCCTAGCCTCACGCTGGCTGTGGAAGCAGCCAGGGGCAAAGTTCAACCCTGAGCGATTACGTCCGGATGGCGCTATCAATTTTAGCACATCCCCAGCAAATTGGCCAGAAGATTTGAGAGCAATCAATGACACGATGCCAAAGTGGGAGAGAAAACCCCAGGAGACCCTTGTCTGCTCTAGGAGAGTGAAAATAGCCACTTCCGAAAGAGCAATAAGCGGGAGTGTTATCAGCGTGGCCCAACACAAAGCATCCTCTCTTTCTCTGGCTGTCACTTATGATGTCACCTCGGCGGAATTCGTCTGCCTGCCGACTCTCCGGCCGGCAAAAATGAGGCAATTTAATGCCAATCCTCCCCCTGCCTCCAGGGACCATTTGCTTTAGAGTCACTGAGGTGAGGCAGGCTGTTCTCGAACACAGGCAGGGGGAACGTCTGTGCATGCCGTTCTGAGGAATCGCCTCGCCTCGGATCCACCCAGAGGCGCCCTAATACGGGTGACGATCATGATTCTGCACGCATACCATCACCTCCATATGGAACTCAGCCAAGCCTTTTTCCAAAGGAAATGCACTGCCTAAAGACACGCACATGCGCACACACACACACACACACACACACACACACACACACACACACACACACACACACACACACACACATGCACACACGCGCACACATACAGACACACACAGACATGCACATATGTCAGGTTCAAAGCCTTTTTCCCTGGTCATGGAGTCGCCTCGCATGTGTGTGTGTGTGTGTGTGTGTGTGTGTGTGTGTGTGTGTGTGTGTGAGTGGTGGTGTGTGTGTGTGTGTGTGTGAGTGTGTGTGTGTGTGTGTGTGTGTGTGTGTGAGTGTGTGTGTGTGTGTGTGTGTGTGTGTGTGTGTGTGTTGTGTGTATGTGTGTGTGTGTGTGTGTGTGTGTGTGTGTGTGTGTGAGTGTGTGTGTGTGTGTGTGTGTGTGTGTGTGTGTGTGTGTGTGAGTGTGTGTGTGTGTGTGTGTGTGTGTGCGTGCGTGTGCGAAATGGGCAGACAGGGAAACTGACCTGGAAGAAATGACCATAAAAGCTGCAATTGGTTGGCTTTTCTCTTGAGAAGGAGATGCAGGGAACAGGGTGGCAGCCTGAAGAATGCCGCTCGCGTTACTCGGCCACATTTAAGTTTTATAGTGGAGAAAAACATGAAAAGGCCATCAGTTAGAGCCTAAAATAGACCAATAATCCCAGAGCTGTGCCCAACATGAACAATGAGAACTACCACATCTGTGAATGATTAAAACACTCCAAGTTACCAAACGTGTGATGAAGAAGATTTATTTCTGTTTGCAGGGCAAGTTAAGGCACAAAGTACCATGTGTGATTGTGCTCTGTAAATATACAGTGCTGTGACCTTTCTCAAGAGTTTAGTGTAAACAATACAAACCAAGGTGAATAGTTTTCACTCAAATAAACAGGCAGACTGAGCATGGTCATTTTAAATGAGGGTTGCTGGGTTTCTTTGCAAATACAGGAAGGGCATCCTAGAGAACCTATTCTGCTCTTTTCATACCATAAACATTTTTAAGCAACAGTACCATACTGACAAATTTATATTCTGGGGCTTTTTTATTCATTATAAAGTGGGAAAAGGCAGAGAAATGGTAATTACAGTCTCATTACTATTGATGGTGACAAGCCGTGCAATATTTGCATCGCAGTCTGACATTTTACGATCAGATTTATTTCAACCAGTCTGGGACAAATATGTTTCCAGGAAAAATATGCAGATTAGAGCAAACACAAGTGTCTCAATATGTTAGCAAGGCATCTGTACTGTGCAAACAAAGCAGGGTTAGCATCACGCGATGGTCGCGCACACACACAAACCCACACAGGCGAACACGTGCATGTGCACGCACACACACACGCACACACACACATATGCGCACCGAGGCCAAGGAAAACAATATCCCCTCATGCCTGGATGAGAGCGCCACAGTTCAGCCAGCTCCAGAACTGCGGTTCAGTTTTGCCTTTGGTGCCCTGAGCAGGACTTCCAAACACAACAGGACCCCGTGCACCTCACATTCCACCCAAACACTGGGAGTTTCATGTGGTCATGGAAAAAAACCCAAAAAAAAAACCTAATGCACTGAGCCCACAGCATGCCGATGAACCACACTCCTTCTGCCATAATCTGTCCCTCGCCCTGCTCAAAATACATTAGTTTACATATTCCATTAGCTGCGTCCAGGTATAGAACTCCAGCAGGAATATCATGACATCACCAATGATCCAGATGACCGTTTTTCCAAGGGTTTAGCTCACAACCGTGAGCCCGGCAGTGATTGGTGACGGAATGACACGTCGACTGCAAAGGTACTGAGTTCTCTGGCGTCACCGGGGTTCTGAGCCTTTGTTTTGTGTTTCTGCTCCTCTGTGAACTCTGAGAATCCCGTATGGGGATGGCACTCAGTGTTCCCTAGGTTGTCACTTTTGGCCACGCTGCAGCAAGAAAAAACAGGATTAATCCTCTCAACAATGCGAGGTTTTGTTAACTTATGAACATACGAAGCTTGACAGTCTTCTTCCCAGAGTCAGACTGATTTCTGTGCTCCGGATTATCCGGGGTGTATATATGTGTGCGTGCGTGCGTGTGCATGGGTGTTTTAATTAAAGTTGCAGGAAGACTGGAAAAAGCTTAATTTCGAGGAGGCAGGGTGAAAAATTGTCTGGTTTTCTTGTCTTCGTTTCTGCGCTGACTCTTATCTGTCTCGGAGCTCGGCCACTGCGCAGGTTATCTCTCCAATTACCCAGCCAACTCATTCATTCTCCGATTGAATTAGGCCCTTCGGAGAAGGTCCCTCCCCCAGCTCTGCTCTTCTCCTAACAACTGAGCCCCAGTACCTTCTGCTGAGCCGAGTGCTAATCACACAGCAACATGACTTAACAACATGACTTAAATCAAAGGCTTGTATTGCACACAGAAAACACATTCACAGTCGCACACACACCTCACACACACACACACACACACACACACACACACACACACACATTACAGGTCAGACAGTTCAGGCGATCTTACTAAACCTTCTTCACTTTAATGCTTCCAAAACTGTCAAAATATTGAAGTCTTTCTATTGTATTATACTGCAGCATTCCAACACTCCACTGTACAGTTGGGTAGAAAGTTTGTACTGTTTGTACTGATGGCAGCTCGGGGAATTCTGGTCCTAATGTTGGTTCGAGTAAGATGAAGTGTGTGCTACAGTCTCCAGACCATCAGAGGTTTCAGGAACCAGGAGGCACAGGGGTAGTGCTATGAGAAAACAATTTATTGACATATTGGACTGAGGACAGCTGAACCGATGCAGCCTTCAGATCGGCAGCGTTTTCACGAAAGACAACCAGTGGATTTCCAGGGAGGGACGCACTGAGCCAAAGTGCTTTATGGGAAAGTTAGCTGATAAGTCTGGAGCCAGCTGAGGACAGTGAGTTCGTAACTGTGCGATTATGCACAAACACAACAATCTCCAGAAAAGATAAAACTATCAGCATCCCATTAGTTTCGGCAGCATTCGCGGCGATGGCCGCGAGGGCGCCGGGTGGCTCCCTCTTAAACCGGCAAACAGAGAAGGCCCGCCGTCGGCACACGGCCGTTCGTTTTCTTTCGCTCACTCGCTCGCCCTCTCCCTCTCTCCGTCACCTCCATCTGTTTTCACTTTTCACAGCATGTGTGACAAACAGCAAAGAAATTCCAAACCCAAGTCCGCCCCCCCAAACCCCAGCGGCCTCGCATCCCTGTTCCCCCACCTCCTTCTCCATCCCCCCATTCCCACTCTCTCTCTCTCACTCGCACTTTCATTCCCTTATTTCTCTTTTGCTTTTGGTGTTTCACATTTAATTGTGGCGGGTCTGCCAGCGCACGAGACCCGTCGGGGGCGGCCGGGGGGATGGGGAAGGAGCTGGATCAGGAGGACGTGCAGGAGAGGAGCAAAGGGCAGAAACATATGAACGGGGGAGGGGCATTTCCTTAGATTTGGGACCATAGCCATCGTACCACAGCCATGCTGAGACTTTATTGAGCAGCAGTAAGCCAACTGCATTTGCCAGTTCTGTGGCTAGAGGTTGGGCCTGTCCATTCCAGAGCCCCTGCTGACAGCGAGACTACAGATGAGCTCTGGCGATGGTGGTGGTGAGTTTACTGGCTAGGAAAAGCATTTGTCATGATGAGTTTCCCCTTCTGGAAAATTAATTAGGCCGACGGAATGAGATACAGCGATTGCACACGCGGTTCTACACCCCCCCCCCACCCCCCCACTCCCGCCCAAAAAACAGAAATCAATTGCCACTGTTTACACTGGCAGTAGGTATATAGACACATCTGACAGGAAGCTGGCAGTGGGGTTATTAAGGAAACACAAAAGGAATGACGTTAAATGCACAACAACCAAGCCTTTTCCACTGTGTGCACTGTTCCAGCCATGTCTGACTACACTGTTCCTTTCGATTTAAGCAACAGCTTCAAAGAACATGGTTGGAAGGGGAAGGCGAGCTTCTGCATTATACATCTTCCCTTCAACCTAACGTCTGCAGCATGTGGTTAGCTCTTTGTCATTCAGTGTCCCGCTCTAATTCCCTTCAGGTCTCAGAAGGAAAATAAATAAATAAAGCGAGAAAGCAAGAAAATGAGAGAGAGAGAGAGAGAGAGAAAGAGACAATTGCTGTGATAGAAAGTGCTTAAGGTTTTGATCTGACTGCAGACAGAAATAGATTGGGAGGGGGTGGGGCAGTGAAGCCTGGTGTTATTTTCATATTTGCTGGCTTTTCTCCCGCCACGCTCTTGATGTTTGACATGCTGTTGCTGGCTCAGGATACTGAACATGAAGCGAAGTAGCAGCTTTCAAAGGTCAGCGGTGCTGCTCTTAGAGGTGTTTGCTGCTGCAAACATAGCAGCCTGGCCAAGCACACCTAATCTCTCATTTACACTGGAAGGGTGTGCCGGAATGTTTTATGGGTTGAATCTTTGCTTGCCCCCTCACGAATGTAAACAAACCGCGGGTTTATTTCAAATGAGGCGTGGCTTTCAAAGCGTAGACACGTCGCACTCTCACGTAGCATTCATTTCCATCGTTCTGTTAGCCACTGCGCCCGCCGAAATGTCATTACCCACTCAAGCAACAGGGTGCAGGCGAGGCTTTCATGGCAAAAAGGAAAGCGCCTAAAGAAGACACTCAGCGGGAAACGTTCACCACCTGCACAGTAGCCCTCCATTACCGCCAAAATAGGCCTTGGACTGAAAAGAAAGCCCGGGATCATTATAAGGCGACGGACAGCTTGTTCTGGCCAAAGCCACGGGGTGAAGTTTCAACCGCCGCGGACGTACAACTTGAGCTGACTTTTGATGAGGGGTGAAATTTGAAAAGGTGTAAAGAAATAGAAGGAAAACACAGAGGGGGTGTTTATTTGGAGAAGCACACCCGGCACATAACTAAACGGTATTTCTTCCTTCGCTCACAAGCTTTGATGATGCAGCTCATAATTACAGCATTATAAAACAGCAGACACAAAACCTAATAAGACTTGATGAAAGCATTCCCCTCCCAGGGACTGTCAAGTGTAAACATTATCAAACTATTAAAATCCTCATTAATATGCATAATGGCACCACAGCGAAACAAATGCAAGCGACAATCGATTAAACTTCAGTCACTCTGGGAGAATAAGGCACGCTGTTTTCATCTTCACCCCCCCCCCCCCCCCCCCAAAAAAAAGAAAAGAAAAAGAAATGGAATCGTATTTATCTGAGATGCTGCCGATTATGCACAGATTTACGAATGCAGTAGTGCAAAGTCTAAAGCAGTAATCTGAATACGACCAGATGGGCTTGAAGCCTAAGCTACCTACGGCTTGCCTTTACAAACGCGCTGCTGGGAGCTCCATATGGAGGAGAAACTGGGGAAAGAGAAGCTTGATGCAACAAACAATGTTGAAGACTCACTGCAGTGGCCTCTACTGCAGCGTGGCCCTCGACAGCTAACTACAACCAGCTGAGCTGAAAAAAAAAGGGTTCGGTGATCAGATTTTAAATATATAAACCGCACTTCAAATGCAGTTAATCAAGCTGTGTGCTGATTTCCTGCAGAAACAAACAAGCGTCCACACATGGCTCTAAACCCTCACGCTGCATGTCAATAGAGATGCAATATTTCACAAACTTTTAAACACATGAGATGATTGAAATCAACATTTTTATATCTTGGAATTAAAAAAAACAGAGTTGGTATTGGGTTTGGAGTTGGAGCTTGGACTACCTCCACAAAGTCATAATCTTCATTTATAATAATTTATTCTCCACTAGTAACTGCCCAAGTAGAAGCACTGACTGACTCTGATAAAAAATGAAGACGTCCAAACTAAACATACAGCAGCAGCCCCCCCCACACCCCCCCAAAAAAAAACATTCTCCTCAGTTCTCCTCATGTTGGCCAAAATGCCCAGGAAATGTAGCCCATGGCCCACACACAACTGCACGGCGCAGAGATGATCGTCTGGCCTTGAGATGAACTGGCATCGTGCCTGGAGGCCGTTGCATGGCCTGAGGGTGACCATGTGGTCCGAAAACCACAGCTTTCCCTGGCGATCCGATCTGAACTCCCTCCCACCTCCCTCAGCCTCTCTCCCCCGCTTCCGTGGTCAGGCACCAAAATGTAACCCCATCTGCATCAGAGCGAGACAACCTGCACACTGCCTCCTCTCGCTCAGCACGTAATGAAATCGACACGTTTCGCGCGCTGGTTCTCCACCTCGACTGAGGAAGGCTATCAGCATTTTTTGTGTGCATGTCGAAATTGCGAGGGGCCAGAGATAGCAGAGTCAGCGAGTAATAACTTCATTAAAGGAGACAGAGGTGCTCTGATCACAGCACTCATTTAAGTGAACTATCTGGTTTTGTGCATGGCTGTCACTGAATGGAGAAATGTCACAATCAGTGGTGGTGGCCAAAATGCCAAGATTTGTAACACGCTCTTTTCACTGCTAAGGCATTCCTTGGAGAGAGCTAAAATACGAAATACAAAATAATATTTTAACTGGTGGATATGCCAATGGTTTTATTGGCACACCAACTAGGAATCTATCTGTTATATTTGTGTAATCGACCAGAACCCTCTTGCATTGCTAATATGATTACAGTGCTCATGTACTTGTAATCTCAAATTTCTCTCAAATCTTTGCATGACCACAAACTTGGGATCAAATTGGGATCAAATTGGGATCATGGGAATCCTGTTTCAAATGCTAATGTTACTACGGTAATCTGTACCAAGGGATGCGCCGTAATTGCATGTTGGAATTATCTACTGATACCAGTCAGACTCCTGTACCTTTGAAACCACTGTTCTTATACTAATCTAAAGAGTCGATGCAAAGTTGGTGAAATGGTGCTCCACAGATCAGCGTTTGCGAATAGAGATCTTGGTACATGTATCTTTTAATTGATATCATTCATATTTAAAAGTCCTAGCAGGAGACAGATCCAAACACATCCTGCCAGCTGCAGTGGGCTTTAATTGAGGTTTTAAGTCTCAGATTGTTACAAATATTCAGCACCTATCAATGGGCATATGCAAAATCAGGGCTCTGCTGTTTACTAAATGTATCGAAGCTCTTTGTTCAAAGTGGAAGCTTTGTTAGTCAGCCACACACAGGACACCTGCCAATCAGCTGGGCTTATCATGTGAAAATGAGGGCCCTGATGGGCAATGTGCACACACGTCTCCGCACCGTCCATCACGTGGCCAGAGACTGCGCTGACCTCGCCGCGTTTCAAAATTCCCGTGCCTGTATTTTATCCCCTTTAAATGGCCCAGAGTGAGCGTGGTACAGAGCATCTCCTTTCATTGGCACAAAG
The DNA here is from genome assembly GCF_041902795.1 of Electrophorus electricus. Taxonomy (NCBI): domain Eukaryota; kingdom Metazoa; phylum Chordata; class Actinopteri; order Gymnotiformes; family Gymnotidae; genus Electrophorus; species Electrophorus electricus. Next base: position 23,146,246 of record NC_137502.1, read on the forward strand.
GCGCTACTGATTGATGACAACTCCTGAAAGGACCAGCAGAACAAAACAGGGGCCTCCATTTCAATTTCCCTCAGGAGATGAGTTTTGTCAGTTGTCAAAATGGCGTGGGGGGGGGGGGACTAGGATGGGTGGAGAGAGAGAAAGACTGATTTAGTCACACAGAGTCTTTCACACGGCCAGGAGAAAGAACAGCTCTCAGATAATATATTATAGTCTAATGGTGCAAATCTGTGCAATTACCTGTAAGATTCAGGGGGGCTCATGAACACGGCCTGAAAAGTATTCACAGCAATCTGTCTTTAAACGCACTACAGTGAGGATTCCATTCAGTGAACTGAAAGGGCACATCATTCAGGGACATTAGTTTTTTTTGTTTTGTTTTTTTACTTCCATATACATTTTACTGTATACGACTTGTTTCATAATGGAAAGTATGTCCCTTCTCTTTTATTAAGATAACTCATAAATAGATAACTAAATTAACCTCCTTCCTAGAATGTATCCCTCGCCAGAACTGGCATGGTGCTCTCCACTTGTTCTTGCCCGTGGCATCTTCTTGGGCTGCGCTCATGTGCACTGAATCACAGTGTCATCTTGGGCACTGTTCTGTATAGCACCACTGGGCCAGTGATGGTCTTGTGTAGATCTTGGCCTTGGTGGACTGATTGCGGAGGACCCCACTGACCTGCCTCTACTTCAGCCAGTCAGCGCTGACTAATTCACAGGCCTTCAGGAGTGCATCACAATCTGAGCAGGGATCCAATGTATTGGGTGGTTGTGTTAAGGTCTTGACCGACGATCTATGGCATCCATTCCACGTACTCCATCTTCTTGATGTTCACTTGCATTCCACTTTCTCCCAACCATGCATTCCGATGCTGACCTTGGTGTTGGAGCTGCCGGCGTTCCTCGCTGGCCAGGGAGACACCATCAGCACAGAGAAGAGACCATGTATTCCGCATTTGAATTTCAGCGATCCCTGTGCCCACGCAAAGGACGAACAGGAGAGGCGGGGGGGGGGGGGGGGGGGCGCATTAGTTGAGTGGGCGTGGCTGTGAGAGAGCCCAGCAGGATATGTAAGACTATGTAAACAAATTACGCATATGCATTTAGCTGCCATATCATGACAATGGTCTTTTAAACCTGTATTTATTTATACACCATGCTGATGTTACTAATCCAGACTCCTAAAAGTTATACAGGACCTAAAAAGGGCTGGACTGCTGTTTGCAATCCAGAACTAATGATCCTTCATCTGTACCTGACCTCACTAAAAGTACTGTGGCTGCATGCAACAGTCCTCACAGCAATGTTCCAACAATTAGTGTAAAGTCTTCCCAGATGAGTATAGGAGAACAAACAAAGGATACTCAATGTTGAGAAATGAGAAAATTGAAACCACTGACAATACGATAATGCAGGCTGGCATGAGTAAAGGGTAGATGGAGGATGGTTTTCAGGGTAGATGGAAGAGGTAGAATGGTTTTCAAAATTTAAATAAGCACCCAAAAACCATACATTAGTGATAACATTTTGGGTGATTTAGGTGAGACTAATTGCTAACTACACTGTATATCAGCATTCTGAGACTGTTCAGTAACTACACTGTATATTAACTACACTGTATATCAGCATTCTGAGACTGTTCAGTAACTACACTGTATATCAGCATTCTGAGACTGTTCACTAACTACACTATCAGCATTCTGAGACTGTTCACTATCTACACTGTATATCAGCATTCTGAGACTGTTCATTAACTACACTGTATATCAGCATTCTTAACTACACTGTATATTAACTACACTGTATATCAGCATTCTGAGACTGTTCTCTAACTACACTGTATATCAGCATTCTGAGACTGTTCATTAACTACACTGTATATCAGCATTCTGAGACTGTTCACTAACTACACTGTATATCAGCATTCTGAGACTGTTAACTAACTACACTGTATATTAGCATTCTGAGACTGTTCATTAACTACACTGTATATCAGCATTCTGAGACTGTTCACTAACTACACTGTATATCAGCATTCTGAGACTGTTCACTAACTACACTGTATAGCAGCATTCTGAGACTGTTCTCTAACTACACTGTATAGCAGCATTCTGAGACTGTTCTCTAACTACACTGTATATCAGCATTCTGAGATTGTTCTCTAACAACAGTATGGTACACATATGCATTGCTGGCTTTTCAAAAATAGTTTGCCATCAGATGATTTACCTCATAAGAGAACATATCTCTGCATATGATTGAGCTTATAGATGTGTTATTTTTGTATGGTCAGTAATGCCATTTTTGTTTGTGCTTAAGAGCCAATGTGCCTTATACTAACTTGTAAATCTACTAAATAGCAAAGCATCATACCACAGTAGTAGCACTGTCCCATGCTAAAACACAGAGATCTAAAACATTGGATATCTCCTCCAATGGGGAATGTGAATTAAAGAGAGGGACACTATTTCTGAGAGCCATGAAGTTAGCCAAGGTAGCTAGCTATCCATTTTAAAATGACAATAGTCTGAGTAAAATATTTTTGACACATTGATTATAACTGATATTAACATTACAGAAACATAACAAAAACAATCAAAACTCTCTAAAATTAATTTAGCTCCATCGGACGTCTCTTCTGTAAAAACAAAACAAAACAACTTACCTGACTTCTTATTCCGGACTTGACCCTTCGCGAGGTCGCTTAGTAGTAACACTTGGTTACTACGGGTTTTAAGTTTTCGCACCTGCCATGTTAATCTATGGCATTTATAACAATATCAGAGAGCTATTCCGAAGGAAATAATATCAAATTTCTGGAATAACAGCTCTGACATATCAGAGAGAGAAAAATGTTGGTGGAAAATGCCTGTGAAAACTACATAACTGACCCTTCGCTAAGTTCCGTCCCCCTTGGTTACTACGCCTGTCAAGCTTTCTAACCTGTCATGCTAATCTATGGCATTTATAACAATATCAGAAAGCTATTCCTAAGGAAATAATATCAGATTTCCGTAATAACAATTCTGAAATATCAGAGAGAGAAAAAATGTTGGTGGAAAATACCTGTGAAAACTACATAACTGACCCTTTGCTAAGTCCTGCCCCCCTTGGTTAAATGTTGCCTGTCAAGTTTTCACGTTCACAGTGTTCATTTTTGGTATTTATAACAATATCAGAGAGCTATTCCAAAGGAAATAATGTCAATTTATTTCCTTTGAAATATCAGAGAAGCAGACAGGAAGGACTACAATATGCATTTGATTAAAATGAATGGGAAAGCTCATCTGTCCCAAGGTAGTACTGACAATGAAATGCTAGTTATATCCTTTCAGATTGAATAATGCCAGTAATATTGCTTTGATTTGTTCAGTGTAATTAATTATGAGCTACTGTGTTATGATTTGCACACCAACCGTTTGTCAGGTTTTTGGCAGTCCCCAGCAATGCATCCATTTACCAAATGCTAAAAGATATATTATGTTAGAACATGTCTTTGTTTTGCACCCACTGTTACTAGTGTTTCTTTTATGTGGTAACTATATTTGCACAGCCTCAAATGGTACACAAGTAGCTAGCTTGCTAGCTACCTAACAAAGTTAAATTTAAGTGGTTAACCTATAACCACTTGGTTAACCTATAATTAATATTCAACCATTTGTTCAGCATTTTCCCTTGTTCTGAAGGCTTGACAGGCCTAATCTAGTTAGAGTTGGCAATGTAGCACTGGGCAGTGGTCACACTAATGAAAGGGTCAATTCAGGATAGAATCTCAATAATGGCCATTTTATCTGATATTATATAAAAATGACCAAAAGAGGATGCAAATGGCAGTTTTACAGGGGGAGGGTATTTGTTTTTTTGTTTTTGTTTTTGTTTTTGTTTTTTTTTGGGGGGGGGGCATCATCCCCTGGCATTGACCTTCAAATCGAGCCCTGACAACATGGCATTCATGACTTTCCTGTAGACTGAAGCATGGGCCAGATAAGTATGTTAGGGACTCAGTCCATGCAGTGTGGACCAAATTCTCCTGTTATCTTTCCATCAGGAGCCTGGTGTCATGGATGGCAAAGAAAAATAAACGAAAAATAATAAATGATAGAACAAAACTTCTGCAATATTAAAAAGTCCATAAGATGGAAAATGTCAACTTTGCTCGGGCATTTGATGCTTCAACTGAGCCCTATGGAGAGATTTCCCTCAGATTCTATTATTTCGTAGAATGTAATGTAACACTTTAAAAATTTCACCATCCACAGGGACATTTTAGTTTGCCACACTGGCTAACTATACCTCCAGTTCCTTTTTAAGTTCATTATGTTAGTAAAGGTAATGGTATGTATATCTAAACAAAGAGCCCATATCAGATCATCCCACCCATATCAGACCCATCTTCCTATGTCACAGCAGTACATCATTGTGAAATGTACGTTTACTTAACCTGCGGACTGCTACATTGTGCGAAGTGTCCATTTAACTTTATCAAGAGAACTTTGCTTCACATAATATGTTGCTTATAAAGCTACTGATTTGAGTTTAATTGAACATAAAGACATCAGAGTGTGTAACAACAAAATGGTGTATCTTTTGAAAAGCATCTTATTGAGGTTATGTTCTCAGGACATGCATACTTATAGTCAATTTCTGCATTCAGGATGTACCTGGTTATGTTTCCTCTGACCTAATCTCTGAGCTGCAAAGTTAAAGACACCTTCCTTTATCACTTCTCCTATAGGCTTGTACTGGCTGGATTAAATATTAATTTATCCTTTAGGGGACACTGTATATATCTTATGATGTAACTACAATGATACATAGCCTGTATAGTAGACAACTCAAAAATAAATAAAGACATTATATATATATACACACACACACACACACACACACACACACACACACACACTGCCTGGCCAAAAAAAATCCACCTGGTTTTAACTAAGCAAATAGGTAAGAGCCTCCCATTGGATAATTATTCCATGGGTGATTATGTTTCAGCTGGCAACAAGTTATTTAACCAAAACTGACTTCTCATTTGTTAAACAACCATGTCGAAAGACACATCCTGTGGTTTTGGAAAAGATGCTAATCTGTTTCAGAAGGGTCAAATTATTGGCATGCATTTAGCAGAGAAAACAGCTAAGGAGATTGCTGAAACTGCTAAAATCGAGTTAAGAACTGTCCAACGCGTTATTCAAAAGTGGAAGGACAGTGGGGAAGCATCATCTTTGAGGAAGGAATATGGTTGGAAAAAAATCGTGAATGATCGTGATCAGTGATCACTTAAATGTGTGGTGAAATCAAATCGTAGAAAAACAACAGTAGAACTCAGGGACATGTTTAATAGTGAAGGTAAGTGCATTTCCACATGCACAGTGCGAAGGGAACTCAAGGGATTGGGACTAAACAGCTGTGTAGCCTTAAGAAAGCCACTTGTCAGTGAGGCTAACCGGTAAAAACGACTTCAATTTGCTAGGGAGCATAAATATTGGACTCTAGAGCAATGGAAGAAGGTCATGTGGTCTGATGAGTCCAGATTTACTCTGTTCCAGAGTGATGGGTGCATCAGGGTAAGAAGAGAGGCAGTTGAAGTGATGCACCCATCATACCTAGTGCCTATCTGTGGGGGCAGTGCTATGGTCTGGGGTTGCTGCAGTTGGTCAGGTCTAGGTTCAGCAACGTTATGTGCCAAAAGAATGAGGTCAGCTGACTATCTGAATATACTGAATGACCAGGTTATTCCATCAATGGATTTTTTTGTCCCTGATGGCATGAGCATATTCCAAGATGACAATGCCAGGATTAATCTGGCTCAAACTGTTAAAGAGTGGTTCAGGGAGCATGAGACATAATTTTCACACATAGATTGGCCACACAGAGTCCAGACCTGAACCCCATTGAGAATCTTTGGGATGTGCTGGAGAAGTCTTTGCACAGTGGTCCAAATCTCCCATCATCAATACAAGATCTTGGGGAAAAATTAATGCAACTCTGGACAAATTCTCTGGACAAACTCTGGACAACTCTGGATAAATGTTGAGACATTGCAGAAGCTAGTGGAAACTATTCCATAGCGAATATATTCATCACCTGCATCCATAGCACCACTGAAGCAGTTTGGGGGTGGGTGTTTGGAGTGGGGGTAGGGTTTCATTCTAATAGGGCCAATCACTTCACTGAAGCATCTGTATGCAAATGACGTGCCTGAGAAATGACATGCTCAACATGTCGGGCACACTCCCATGCTCCACGAATGTAACCAGCACTTCTTGCTGAGGCAACCAATTTTTCTAATAGCTATGCCTGGGAATATTTAAGGAATCAATATAAGTGGGTTATGCTAAACATGACAGAATTCTGTCACAATAGAATTCAATTTCAACAACCCAAAAAATGCATGACTGATGAGTTCTGCATTTTTTAGCTGTCTGGAAATGGTTTTCATTGTGCTTGCTTTTACTGAGAAATTGCATCACATCCAGACATTTTTGCAAAATTCTGGCCAGCTGGAAACGAAACCAGTTGTGCAACAACTCTCCATCTTCAGGAAAAATACAAATCCCTTAGAGACGTGATGAGATATGCATAACTATTTCTTCATTGGTGGTTATAACAACGAAGGCCATCAAGCAATTTTGTAAATATGCTAGAACAGGCAGTTCACAGTCAGATCTTTGAGCAATTTAGCAGAGTTGCTTCAGGTCTGCTAAGAGTTGTTTTACCTCTTCTAGCTTGTCAGCACATGTGTCTCTACCAATCTCCAGGCTTCTCCTTACACACTGGCCAGGCTTCCCACAGCAAGTGTTTATTGTGTAAATTATTATACAAACATTGCCAAGAAAATTTTTCATTGACAGGAAGCCAGTTGTATTTTATTTGCATTTTATCATCCATTCCCAATCTACCAATCATGCCAAGTGTTTTTTTGGTGGTTTTCCACTAAATCTGTTGAGAGAACAGAAAACAGGAGACAATGGGAGAGAGAAAGAAAGGGAGAGAGAGACAGTCAAAACAGAAATTAAAAAGCAGGAAACACTAATGTAACCTGATCGGTGGCCCTTTGACCTTTCACCTCCTACTTCTATTGTTTACCTCATCTTTGCCTTAAAAGCAGGGCTGAACATTCTTTTGTCAAGAGCTACATTGTTCCACTTTACTTATAGATCAGGCCAACACAATCCAGACTCCGGATGGCTATTCTCTGGAAGACACTTAAGTCTTGCACCAAGACCTCCATGTAAATAAGAGCCTTTCACAAGGACTTCTGTGGGCTTTGAAGGAAACAGGCCTGCGGTTTCAGCACCAGCATATCATTTTTCCTTCCTTGTCTTGGACGATGGGCCGAGAGCAGGGCAAAGGCCTCATAAATTCTCAGAACCAAAAGCTTGCCCTTTAAAAGGTTTTTCTAGTCGGCTTAGCCTTGGGCCACGGGGCTGTGTTTGTGGTTGCTATTCAGGGCACATACCTCCTCGCTGGACAACTCTATTTGGAACCTGACTACCTTGCTTGTATTTGAGTGGCATGTTCTAGAAAATGGCAGTCCCGGGTGTGGCTATGATTGGAGCGTGTCAAACTCAATACGATCTTTGTCCACAAACTGAAAAGATGCTCTAAACGGCCAAAGGACCATGACTCGGGAATATGCCTTCATTCATTACCGCTGGAAGTGCCTTACACCGTTTTAATAAAGATGTTCCATGGTGTGTCAGAAGATGTCAACGATATGTCAGGGAAACACATAAAGTAATTACATTATATTAAATGGCACCCATGTTTGAGCACAGCTGAAAATGAAAATGTTGAGCTACAATAATTGGTAGTGGAGGAGAGAGCAGTGACATCTAAAGTATTTTCTTTTGGAGTATGAAATATTGTCAAACCAACAGGAGATGGTCTTATATTATAGGGTACGAAGGAGTGATGCCTATTTAAAAATGTAAAAAAACAAAACAAAACAAAAATCTCTTGAGTATTGAGAGTGATTCTGGCCCTTTATTAGATACATCTATGATATCCTATATTTAGGATTTGTTTGTATTTTTTGCATTTGTTTTGTCTTGTTCTTGCACTGACACCCCCCCCCCCCCCCCCCGCTATATTGTCTGTAGTCGATTTATTGTTTCATTTTCTTAGGGGTTGCCACATTTCATTTCATTCCACCCCTGTACCTACTAAAAATGAGACTGTGACAAATTTTGGTTTGATTTGTTTGAGCTGTTGGCATGATTCACTCTAGGTCATGTGCTGGCATGCAAGGGTCAATCACCTGGCAACAGGATTAACGATTACTTGATGGTGACATAATGGTGGTTGTTGAGCTGTTACAGGTTTACACATGTCACTGTCATGGCCGGGGTGACAGAGCTACAGAGCCTGAACCTATCCATCCAGCAGCAATCAGAAACCGGCCCTTGAAGAAACAGAGCATTTGCAGCAATCATTACAATGGCCAACACAAACTTTCCATACTGACAAATGGACCATAAATACAACCTGTACACATTCAGAGTGAGCCTTCACAGCGGCTGTTTCTAATAAACTGACCAGCAGGCCTAAACCGAGATTTAATTGACGGGGAAGAGAATGGATGCCGTTGTAGCTGGCAAGTATTTGTGGCAAGTCCGCTTGTATTTTTGCAGTTGACAGCTTACACAAGCTGCCAGGAAGATAGAGGCCTAGTATCTTGATTGATAAGGTTGGAGTGGTTGACTCTGCAGGTGACAAAGGGAGCTAAATGACTGTCAGCAGTACCACAGGTCTGTACAACACACTCCGAGGCAAGGATACAGGAAATGATGTCACTGACAAGACAACCGACACCATGTGCGGTTAACATGGAAGGGAGGTGTTCGTATGGGAAATGGTGTCATCCTTTCTGTTTGTTTGCATCATGGGTGGAGTGCTGAGGGAAATTTGCTGACTGAAAAGCCACTGTAGGGATGCGGAGGCCGTCCACCCTCTAAAACAACCCCGTGCATGCAGGCAGCAGTGCTTTCTACACCAGACCACAGGCGCAAATCGTGCATTGCAAGGGTAATTTTCTGGGTAATATACATTACAGTGTAAAGGCTATGTCCAACTGCCCTCAACATAGTTTCTTTATCTGGAGCCTGAGGCAATAGAAAAGACTGAAAGAATGGTAGGTTTGGGAAGTGTGTAGTAACATGTTTTCGGTCAAAGTAAAACACACACACACATACACACAAGAATGAAGTCTTTAAGCCAACTCCATGGAAACGACGGCTTTCATGTTCTGCCGACAACTGGGACACCGCTGACATCTAAAAGTGCCTGCAGTCATTTTTCAGGGTGCTCATTGTTTTGAATCTAATACAGAAATTCATTTCCCTCAGACATAGCAGTAATTCATCCCCCCCAGAAGCACGGAAGAATTGCTACTACTACTATGGCAAAGTCTCGGTGTCTAAGAAGTGGTCCACCTCTACGTGGTCCCCTCCCGCGGGTATAAAGTGTATCTGTTCCACACACTCCTGCCGCAGAGTCCGAGTGCACTCCGCCCGCTTTCTGGTTCCTTCCCCGAACGCTAGCAGCCGTCTGTCACAGCTCCGACTTCCTCGCATTTTACTGGAGATTATGGTCTGCGGCCAAACCGGAGAAAGGAGTCAGAGGCAGTCACTAGCTAGTGCACTTCTCCTGGGACGCTCCTCAAAGGAACGCGGGGGGAGGACCGCAGTTGCGTGTGCTACAACTGCAGGTAATGACAGTGATCGAAGCCCCGTGGGTGTGGGAATAGCACAAAGCCCTGTTATTTTCCAGGAGAACTGCTTCATGGAGTTGGAAATGGTGCCGTAAGAATGCCCTCCTGATACAAAAGCAGCACACATAATCAGCTCAATGAGTTGTGCGTGCGTGCAGTGTTTGGTCCTTTGCGTGGTCTGAAGATGCGGCATAATTAGCCAGAGAGGATGCAGAAGACCTGCATCTCCACATGATTAATCAGACGATCTGCGAGCTGAAACCACACGGGTCGCCCCTTGCTTCTTTTCTTATTCCGTTTCTCTGCTAGTGAAAGCATGTACTTGCTGTACCAAGAAATAATACAGAGGAATAACAGGAGCAGTCAAACATGCACACACATACACACACACACACACACACACACACACATATACACACATACACACACATACACACACACACATACACACACACACACATACACACACACACACATACACACACACACACATACACACACACACATACACATACACACACACACACATACACACACATACACACACATACACACACACACACATACACACACACACACACACACACACACATACACACACATACACACACATACACACACACACACATACACACACACACATACACACACACACACATACACACACACACATACACACACACACACATACACACACATACACACACATACACACACACACACATACACACACACACACATACACACACATAAACACATACACATACACACACATACACACACACACACATACACACACATAAACACATACACACACACACACATACACACATACACACACACACACATACACACACACACATACACACACATGCATGCATGCCCACAAACACACCCCACACACACACATGCGCGTGCACACACACACAAGCAGCCTTGAGCATGTGTGTTGTTGGGAGACCGCAGGAGTCAGTGGTTCCTCAGAGGAATTGGCTCCTTTTCTCCCCTGGTTGGCTGAGTCTAATTGGTGAATCCAAATGCCCAGCTGTGTGTGTGTGCACGCACGTGTGTGTTGGAGTGCCATGCATACGTTTGTGTGTGTATGTGTGTGTGTGTATATGTGTATGTGTGTGTGTGTGTCCAAGACCTCCTTAATAGGAGGGCACTCTTCCCTCTGATTGTCTTTTGGACAGTACCTCATTTTCTTTTCCAAGATGCCAACCAATTACTCACAGAGACTGTTTGTTTGCTTATTTAGAGAATCAAAGGCTCACACTACATAAAAACATAGCTCAGGCATGGCCTGCTAAGGATAACACTAATAATGTCAATGGACATAATAAATATGAGCCTTGTTAACTTCCAGCCTTCATTAAGTGATTTACATATGCAGATAAATGTGAACATACACTATTACTTATGCACACAAGTGTGAACATACACTATGACATGCAGACAAATGTGGACATACACTATTACATATGCACACAAGTGTGAACATACACTGTTACATATGCGCACAAGTATGAACATACACCATTACATATGCCCACAAATGTGAACATACACTATTACATTACACACAAGTGTGAATATACACTATTACATATGCACGCAAGTGTGAACATACACTATTAGATATGCAAACAAATGGTTGTAAAGAATCAAAAGAAAACTAAAAAGACTTTTCATTGGTATGTTGTACAAATGTTTCATCCATTATGCTACATAAAAGTTCTTAGGCAAAACAGTACCACACATGCAGTCTGAGAAGATGATGACCTGACCAGTCTTCTCTATGGTGCCAGCATTTAATCAAGTAAACTATTAAGTTTAAAGGTTACTGTGTTTGTGAGATAAACAACTGTCAATTCTGCCATACTATTACACTTCAAAAAGCAAAACACAATATACAGGCATTATATACTTGATATAAACAGCATGATCAACAATAAATAAATACATGTTTTTGTAAATAAATTAGAGTTGAATAAAAGCACACTTACTAGCTAACTAACACCACATCTAACATCTGAAGCATACTGAAAATATATTTTATTGACATTGTTTCATTAAGATCCTCCAGAGGATGAAGGCCACAAAGGAACAGGAAGTGGGGGATTCTGTGGTGATGCCCCACCCAGGTCTTATTTCTGCCTGCCAGACCTGGCTGACACTCTCGACCTCCAACTGTCAGCAGCTCCTTTTACGTCAGTTCAGTAACAATCAAGGCATTCTTGCAATTGCTTCTCAATTAAATAATTCAATTAATCCGTAAACAAATACAATAATTAAATCAGTCAATTAAATTTCAGAAGAGAAGGGCTTCATCGCAACACTGACTGTTCAGCCTTGGCATGGGCCGGTTTTACCATGGCAGTAGATTAGCATAGCGCCCTGTGTGTCTGGTATAGTGTTTGGCTTGCAGAAGGAACAGAACAAACTGACAGAAATCTGATACATATACATGGTTAAGGATACTCTAGTTGTAAACTTATAACCCAGTGCTGATAAAGTCTATGACCATGCAACAGAGATTTCAAATCAAACAAACAAACACTTTTTCAATGTATTAGAATCAGGGAACACAGTATCATGAGAGCAACAAAGCCTTTCTGTAGTTTTCGTTCTGTGCGTCTGAACAAGCTGATGACACGGAGGTGGAGGTGGTTCATGTAAACAAAAGGCTACATGTTGCATTAAGCAGGATTTGCACAAATCCCTTCTGTCCACATGATTCCATTTGCTAATTATCTCCCAGTTTTTGATCTTCATGTAGGTAATGAAGGGCCATCCATATTAAACAGCAAATATTCTTTGAAAACTATATGTGCTATACAGTCTAAACATGGCGTATAAGTTATCTAATTAAATGTTGACTTATTCATTGTGGAACTGAATATATTAATTGTGATATATATATATATATATATATATATATATATATATATATATATATATATATATATATATGTCCTTCATCAGCTGTGCAAGCAAAGAAGGGCTTCTTTGCACTTCCTTGCACAGCTGATGAAGGACCTCTCTCCGAAACATTGTTTCTCTGGAAACTCTGTGTACTTTACTACAGTTTTGAATCTCTCTACATCTATTCCTACAATACACTGCAGGTACTCACCTAGAATCTTCAGATTTCTATATATGTGTATGTGTATGTGTGTATGTGTGTGTGTGTGTTGGGGGGGGGGGGGGGGTTCTGAATGGGTTATGAACAAAAAATATATTACTCCAATGGAAGATTTTAAGCATAATAGCGTTCGTATGTTTTTAGTGCTGACAATCAAAAAAAAGTGAATCTATATTCAATCCCTTCATTATTGTTTCTGACAGCTAAACATGTCTAGCAGACTTTATACCAGTGATTTACCATTTCATAAAGCCTGATGATTCACTGCAGAGAAATTACACGGGATGTAGGAGTCAGAAGAGGACAGAGCAAAGCTACGGTTGGTAATGTTCTCTAAACACATGTGGTGGAGGAGGCTTCTCACATTTGAAATGGGAGGTGTGTGTCTCTTCAAAAACAGAACAGAGGCATCAATATGTGATAAGCATAGACAGCACACTATAGAACATAATCTGGTACTTCCATTTTGTTGGACCACAGGGGCACTGTTGTTTATAGTTGCTTATTAAAGGTACTTTGCCAACTTTGCAGTCTTGTGGCCACAGACCCATCCAGACTTTGATGGGAATACTGGTTCTTACAAACACCAAGTGCCTCTAACTGACTCCAAAGTCCTGCTGCAGCACTCCAATACCCATGTTGGGAATGACAAAGGTACTTGGAGGGCTGGGACTGGGACTAGGATTGGCCTTCCTGATCTGAACCAGAATGGGGGAACGTTATTAAACAGCTGTGCAAGTCGTGGAATGTAAATAACAAACCTTGTTCGAACACAAGGATGCTTAAAAGAGCACATGGCACCTCAAAAGAGTACCTTGGGCCGAAGGTCAGTGATCAATTTCGTGATCATATGTTATGGCTTGAGGCCATATGTTCGGGACACTGGGGTTAAGAGAGGGGCAGATCTGTCAACAGATCACCATTTGGTGGTGAGCTGGATTGAGCAAAAGGGGTTTCAACCTGGCAAGCCCAGGAGAGCCTCCTGCTTGGCATGAGATCATCTGACGAATCAGTCAGTCCATGAGAGATGATTTAAACTGCAAGTAAGGAAGCACACTGGACAGGGTTAAGGTTGTCTGGTTAACACGCATCTTCAGTGTCGTATGGAAAATACTCAGACTGGCAGACTTGAGAGCTGGTTCCTACATTTAAAAAGGGTCAATCGATATACCAATTCATGCCATAGGTGATCAATGGGGTTATGGACCAATGGGTTAATTGCTCCACATCAAACTCCTCAAACCGTCTTAAAAACCCTGCTATGTACACAGGATCACAGTCATACTGGAACAGGAAAGGACCATCCCAAATCTTGGCCTGTTTACACCTTGCATTAACATGCGCTTCATGCCCAGATCGTATCTGGATATACTTCTTCCAGATTCCGTTTAAACTTCTTGCTAAAATGCGTCCCCTGTGTGACCAGATGAGATCTGGTTTTACTCTTTCACATAAAAAGCACACTAACACATACATCTTTTCATTTTACTTCCTTTGGCAAACACAGTTTCTCACCCACTGCTACCAGTGTATTTATATAGCACCTTCAAAACATTCAGGCTGGCCAAAATGCCAAAAAGCTAAAACAAAAGAACTAAGAGTAAAACCAAATAACACATTCTGACGAGTAATTAAAAAGAAATGGAACAACAGTAAACTATGAAAGGCCAATATATAAGAAACCATAAAATAAGTTGAAACCCAAGATAAATGGTGGGAGGCAAAACCAAAAGAATTAAAAAATGCTACTTAATAATGACTTAATAACGATCTTTGCACAGGCTGTAGTTGAGCCAGGGAGCACCGACTGAGTCCCAGAGAGAATTCCAATAATCAGGGTGTGAAGCAAGGAAAGCATGTATACCTCTCCCTGCTCTTAAATGAGAGGAAGGATTTTAGCTTTGCATTATTACTGAGCTTCTAAATACCACTCTTTACCATAGAGTTCATTTGCTAAGCAAATTTAAGCAATGGCTCAAACATGACTTTTTTAGCCTGAGAAGACAAAGGCCTCAAACTATTAGTAATAGTAACTAGGAAGATATTCACTTTTACCGCACTCAAAGGGACCAAGCAGAACTAGCCGTGTGTCCATTCGGCAGGAGAATGCTACTCGCCATCCAAAATTTGAACCAGTGCCCCTGACTTTTGTAGAATCGTCTACATCAGCAGACAAGAAGGCTTTGTCTTTCAACTGCTTTCCTTCCTGCAGTGGTTTATTTTTTCTTTAATATTGCAGCCAGTTCCTGTTTGTTGCCAGTTTCCTTCATGTCTTTGGCTATAGCCTCATAAATCCTCATTACAATATGAATCGACATGCTTGGCTTGGACACTTTCGTCAGTCCACACTGCAGTTTAGGAACTTATTGTATTATCGTTCACTTGTTGTCAGCAGTCAGCAGATGTGTCTGCTTACATAACTGCACGGAGACACTGAAAATGCATTCGGTTTACTCTTGTATTAGATGTGGCCAAGATTTGTCTCGAACCACCTCCAAATGTGGTTGGAGTGATCTGATCATAATCCGATCTCATCGCTTTCTGGGGGTGTTTGTACCTGGATTTACATACGGCCAAACCAAATCCGAATGTGATCCGATCACTAAAAACATTAAGGCAAGGTGGGATCAGCTTTATTGGTGCATGTCAATCAAACCTTTGATTGAGGATTTCAGTATGATGTTTAGCTGTGACTAGACAAAGGTGAACATTTGTTATTATGCAGTCAAAAAAAAAAACAAAAAACCCAACCCATGAACCAATATGCCTGAATACTTGCATCAATATGCCTGAGTACAAATTTGAAATGAATATGTATAAATAAAGATGTCTGTCCTAACAAGTTTTGCATTTTGACATTTGTGTTCTCTCTTAAAATAAATAAAAACATTTTTGTTTGAACTTCTTTTCACAGTAACCGTTGCATTTACCAAATGACACAATACCATATCACTACAGTGCACATTACCATACCATCACATAGCGAATTACCATCCAACCACATGGCACATTACCATCCCACCACATAGCACCTCCGCCTCCCCTGCTATTACGCTCGTAAAACATATTCTTGTCTGCCATTCTGCCCTGCTGGGAACAGTAACAGGAGGGTTGTGTCTGCATGGGGGAGCCTGATTCTAAGTCCTTTAGGCTTAGCATGGCTGAGCACGCCTTCAAAAGCCAACGTGGCTACAAAGAGCCCTTTGAGCAATCCCAAGGACAGCTGCCGCAGAGGGTCCCTGACTGGCGCGGAGCGAGGGACCCTAACTAGTGCACGTTAAGGAGGGAGCCATGGACGCTCACTGCGACACAGATCTAGGGGTGATCTCCCACACTCCTCTTTTGTGGTTCTGCTGTCAAGCTGTTTCAGGGTCATTGCTTTGACTGATGAAGTGTTCCATTTCAATGGTGCTGGGTGAAAAATTGCCTTTGTTGATAAAATGACCCATGCACGTAGTACTTACTTTACGACTAGCGCAGAATAAGGCAAGCTGTTGTACATTAAGGGACCCTGACTAGAGGAAAGTAAAGAACCCTACCTAATGTACACTGAAGAACCCTGACTAGCACATGGGTAAGGAATCATAACTAACACACACTGAGGGACCCTGACTAGCGCAGAGGGAGGGACCCTAAATAATGCACACTGAGTTGCACTCAGGGACATTGACTAGAGGATAGTATGGAACCCAGTACTCTGATGAACCCTGTCTAATGTACACTTAGGGGCTCTGACTAGCGCAAACTAAGGGACCTTATCTAACGTACTAGTGAAGAACGCTGACTAGCATACAGTGAGCGACTATAACTAGAGCACAGTAAGGGACCCTTACTGAAGTGTGAGCAAACCTGTAATAATGTCTTGTAAGGAACCCCGTGGCCAGCATTAGGTCAGGGACCCTAACAAGCATGTAATAGCATGTAGTGAGTCCTGGACAGCTGCTCCCTGCAGCCCAGATCTCCCACACTCCACTTCTGCCTATATCAAGCCGTTTCAGGGCCATTGCTTTGACTGATGAGGAGCCTATTTTCAACTGTGCTGCATGAAAAATTGCCCTTGTTGCTAAAATGTCCCACACACACTGTACTTTATCAAAAGGATAGAGAACGATAATACTCCTGTAGCCTCAACATAAACAAAACTCATTTTTCAGAGTACATATAGACAAAACAACTACGCCCATTTGTACCTATTATTATTATCGAGGCTGTGTTTTGGGATTTTATATCTGTCTGTATTGTTATTATCAATGCTGTGTTTTTATCAGTACCTACTGTTATTATTTAGGCTCTGTTTTTGTACATTTCACCGTAGTTCCGTTCATCATGTTAAGACAAATGCAGCAAAAGCATTTATTAGGGACTTGACATTTAAATGTTAGGAGGCAGGGCAGTGGAGAACTCCTTGGAAGGGCATATGGGAATTATTTAAAATCACCGCATGTTTCCCAAGCACTCGCTTGTGTCTTTCTTGTGTAGACAGAACTCAGTTCAGATGGACGTGTTTTTTTTTTTTTTTTTTGGCGGGGGTGGGGTGGGGTGGGGTGGGGGGGTTGGTAAATGACTTTGGTGAGATGGTAAATACACACACAGCAGAGCTGGGGGCATGAAAAGGCACTTCTGAAAGCAAAAAGTGTCCAATAAGAGTTACCACACACAGCAGAAACTGCTGCTGACAAGATTTTTTATTTAACTCTGAACAACAACAAAAAAAACTACTTCACCACTTGTCAACAAAAACTTAAATAATGTCAAATCAGGCTTTAAAATGTCAAAATGACTAATGAAAATTAAGGCGTTAAAATGGAAAGAAAAAAACTAGGTTTTATGTCTGTGTAGATGTCCAATGAGAACTTGTAAGCAGAGTTTTTCATAAAACGTCAAGTTTGGCAAGTTCCTGAACTCTAAATAGATCTACGACTGTGTGTCATGTAAGAAGCAGGATAAAATTAGCACTTAGTCACTTAGTCAGAGAACTGGGACAAAACGTCATTGACCATTGAAATCATTTAATGTTTTAAAGCAAATACAGGGTACTTCACTGGGTCAACACATGTGAACAATAGGTTTTTTTTCATAATCAGCCTCAGCAAACATACATTCACACAGCTGCATGAAGACTAGATCGTTCTTTTGTTTTTTTGTTGAATTTATTTACAAAGTCATTATATCTCGGTGCTTTTGCCCTATTGAGAACCCATCGACATATCAAAACTTATCTAAGTCATGGATAAAGTAGAATTATGGCGATAAGCTATACATATCCAGCCAGGTTGAACTCTTGGTTGCTTCTCTGATTGCTTTGCAGTCCAACAACTCGACATGCGTCCCTACTTCAATTGAGTCTACAGAAACTGAGCTGGAGTTGCAATGTTACATACAATATTTACAATGGAATGTGACTTTGTAGTGGGCAGTTAGAAAGGTGTAAGTGTCTGGAATGGAAAGATCGGCTCTGTTACAGATTGGGAAAAAATTGCAATAATAATAATAATAATAATAATAATAATAATAACTGTCTTTTAAAATCTCACTTATATGAAAAAGACAAAAACAAAGAAAAAAGATAGCATACACCACTGTGTACACACTGGTCACTGAAAACGCCTGATCTTTTTAAAGAGAACACTTGCTCTAACGAACCCTAGATGCAGGACATGAATGCCACTTGATTAAACTCATTCTGTGTCCCCCGTATGACATTTAAAGCCCATTACGTCCGCTGGGCGCCAGAGAAACTTGTGCTTAACGCAGAAAAGAGAAGAGCGTAATTAATACGGACCCCTGTACGTAGCTGGGTCAGCGCGGTGCAGGCGAAGGAGGAGAAACGACTTGATTGTTAATTAATGGGTCCGAACGGAAACCCCGCAACTTGAGGGGAGTAAGATGGGTGTCCCCTAATCACTACTGGGTCTGTGTCTAGGTCTCCAGTCTGGTCTGTAAAAACAAAAACAAAAAAAAAAAAACTGAAGGACTGAAGGGCATATGGAGGTCTCCACCCTTCTTACGAGAGGACCGAAGAGGGACATTTGAGATCAACCGATTCTCTCCGGACTGCAACACCTTAACTGCAAAGTAAAATAAAAGCAGATGACTGCCCTCCACGTTGGCCTGCGTTTCGAAAGGTATGTCTGTGTGTGTTTTGGCGTTTTTATATGTTTCGTTGGCTATTTCAGTCGGAAGGACCAAACAGAACATAGACATGTTTTACCCAGAATCTTTAACTCTTGTAAAAATGAATCTGATACACAGTATGGACAGGAGACAAACATTTCAGAGCAAATATTTCTGTACAATTTTTAAACTTTTCTTTAAAAAAAAAAAGAAGAAAATACCATATATCTCACGTACATCATAGGCACTGCCATTTGTAGAACATTGCACACCTATCAAGTTAAAATTGTTCATTAAAAAGAAACAACAAATGAACAGTTAGTCATCACACGTGGTCTTTTTCTCAGGTTAACCTAGGTTTCATATGGAGACTTTTACCCAAACAGTAAAGGTGTGCACCGAACGCAAACACAGATCTGTTTGACTTTTTCTCAGCAGAAAACACAAGCGGCATTCATTTGTGGCTCCATTATCTTACAAGAGCCACAGTATTATCTGCGAGATTACAAACGCTCCCTGTTCTAATCTGTCCTTGTCAGGGAATTAGGCCCGAGACAGGCAGAGGAGCTCAATTTATATTGACAAGCGGTGAGAAATTCAAATGCGTTTTGAGGGGGTTTGAAGGGCAATGCGTTTGTTGTCAGAAATTTGATTTGTCTGCAAAAAAAAAACCTTCCCAAAAAAGTGCTAAGGGATTAGGCCTACTGGAAATCAGAATTCAGAATTCAGGCAAACCCAGATGGTAACAAACCCCACAGCCCAAATGCTAGACTGGAGACTGGAAAACATTCTGCCGCAGAGTCAATAAAACAGAATAATAACACATAGACCACAGGTCTGGCTTAATGCAAAAGAGGAAAAATCAAAAGAAAGCAACACCAGCTCCTACACACACGCACACGCATACATATACATACATACATACACACACACACACACACACTAAATACATACATTAAAATAAGGCTTGCAGATTTGATTATTTCTGGCCAGCCAGGCGTGTCCATTGTCCATTACTTGGTGACTTTCCTATTTGATGTTTTGTTTTTTTGTTGTTTTTTTCCTTTTCCACCAGCGCCACTTCCACCCAGTCGCGTAAACACTGCGATCAACGGTAGCTGTCAGCAGACACTGTGGCTTGGACAATGCTGCAAATGTGCGGCCCCCTGGTTTCGGAGCAAACAGCGGTGGCAGTGTTTGTGAACAGAAGGAGGCTTAACCTTGTTTAGCCTTCTCTGCTGCGATATTAATTTCAAAATAAAATGGGAAAAAAAGAAAAGAGAGAGAAAACAGGACACCACGTGACCGAACCGGGGCCAGGAGTCTCTGGCCATCTTTAGCTGATGCAGTTTCTTTGTGGACGAGGACGCATTTAGTCGCCACACTCCACTCCACTGCCTCCAGGAATTCCAGAATCTGAACACGTCGCCATGATTACTGAGGGATTACAATCTCATATGTGCATGTGACAAAATATTACCATATTTAGCTATACTGTTAATATTTACATTGTCAAACATGTCCCCTCTCTAGAGCATCTATTACCTCACAAACAATGAGTCAATATCACCGTCCCCCCTGAAGGTTTTAAGACGAACACTCTACTCTCCATTACACAGGTTTGTACCACGTGTAAACGTTAGCAAAACCGGACCTCGGTAAAGCAGTGCTTCGGAAAGACTGCAAGCGAGAGCCCACCCAGACAGCCAGGACCCGGGGTGGCAGGATGGTGAACTGTAGAGAGGGCTGGCCTGGATGGGCTACCTTGCCTCTGGTGCAGCGCTCGGGAGGTCTCCCAACCAGCCCAGTGGCCCGGCCCTGCATGTCTGCCCTTGTCTGCACGCACGCTACATACGGCGACAGAGTGGAACCAAGCAGCCCACAGCGCAGACTCGGGAAATCAATATTACCACAGACATGCCTTTGGAGATTAGCCAGGATCTTGTGTGCTTATTTTTATTTAATAACCCCCCCCCACCCCACCCTACCCTCCAGCCGATTTGTCTGTTTCAGCCGCGAAGACCCATTCCACAGTCCGCTAGACCTTGCCCTTACCTGTGGCCTCTTGTTCCCATTGGCTGGGGGAACAAGCAGGCGGGGCTGCACCACAGAAATCAAACCTCTAAGAATAAAACGGTGTCTCTAAATTCACTCTGAAACAACTGACCACATGTCTCATAACTATCCATTTATATGTGAGAATTCTAATATTTCACCCCAGAAGTTTCAACTAACCAACACCCCTTAAAAAGGCAAAATGTTACAAAAGGAAAAAAAAAAAAAAAAAAAGATCAGTTATAAAAGTAAATCGAAGTAAAAACAATGGTAATGTGATTAAAATTTAAAAAGTATCATACATCCAGTGTGGGACTTTCACAAAAACACCCCTTCCTAAAACAGGTACAAAGTCTCTTTTCAAACATTTAATACATTTATTATAACTTCCAACAAAATAAGACAAAAAAATGAAAACAAAAACACCAAACATATTTCAAGCAACTGACCCTTGTGGCTTTAATAGTCAATGGCCATCAGCATCAGTCAATGATCACGCCACTGTTTGCTTGTTGTAGGTTAATCTAGTAATGTGTGGGCATTCGGCGGTGTCGCCGTGTGCCGATGCTGTAAGCGGTTTATCTACCGTTTAGTTGGATGGGTTCTGATGGGGGCGGAGCCTGCTGGGTGAGAGGAGTAGTGATGGGATGAAGGCGGGAACAGACAGGCTGGAGGGAGGGCTTCTCGAGATGGAGGTGGGGGGGTGTGTGTGGTGGGATGCAGGAAGGAGCAGAAGGTTGTTGATGCTTTTCTCATTTTTTGCTGTGCATGCCACTACACGTACCACTCTTTCTTTGAAATGACAGAGCCATCGGTCTGGGAGACCATGTCGTCGTTGATCTCAGACTCGGGATCGTACTGGAAAGCGAGGGTCCGTTCGTCGTAGTCACGACTCTCGCCTTCGTCCACCGTAAAATAGGGCCTCTTTAGGTCCTCGGAGTTGCCGTCGAAATCCCGCTCCACGCCGTCGAAGCCGCCGGGCGCACCGATCTGGGTGGGCTTCTTCTCGTCGTCGGAGTCGTCCGGGTACTGCAGGTTCTTGGGCATGGGCGGATGGGCGGGCAGGCCTCCGGCCTTGCTGTAGCCGTTGCCGAAAACGTGCTTCTTGGTGCTGTAGTCGCCCTTGAAGGTGCGCTGGCGACGCCGCAGGAAGAAGAAGAGCAGCACGGCCCCGCCCACTAGCAGGGCCACGCCTCCAACGGCACCCCAAATGGCGGCACCAGAACTTTGCTGCTCCTGTGACATCTTAGGGCCAGTAGACGGGTGGATAGGGAATTCTGGGTAGGAAAAGACAGATGGAAGGGGAGAGTGTGTCAGTGCTTGGTGGGAAGGAAGTGCTTAAGTGCAGGAATTCTCTCTGATGAGAAAAGGGTCATGCGGAAGGAGAAGCAAAAGGGGGGAAAATAAAGGGAAAGGTGCCACGCCCTCAGCCCCCAAGCCCTGCCCCCACCACATAAGCCCCACGCACATGATCCCAAACACCACCCATGCCACCAACCTATGAAACGCCCTATATATAACAAAACAAGCTCGGAATGTTTACAGATGCATGTGCTTTCCAGAAGTCAAAGAAATGAAGTCAGAGAGAAAGGAGAGCGATCGGCTTTTGAACAGACCCCACTCCCAGGTAACAACCCCACCCCCATCACGCGCAACAGTCACCAGCGCTTCTATGCACAGCGGTCAAACCAACCAATCAAAGCTTGCTCAAAGAATTCAGTCACATCTGAAATAAAGATGCCCAGTAACAGAGCAATCACTAACACATACAGTTAACAGTAGGACAATTACACCTTTAACTATTTGTTAGACTATTCTTCATTATTCAGCTAAAAATTAAGGGTTAATTTTAACCTCCTAAGCCATGTGAAGCCATGAAAACCAGACAGGCACAAATACTGATGCTTCACAGCTGCACTGGAAACCCAGCCGAGCTTCTCGGCATCTCTGACACCCTGACACAGGATGAATGTTTGGACATGCACCAGTGATTTGGATTATGCTGCTACAGAAATAAAAAAAAAAAAAAAAGGATCAACATACAAGGCCACACACTTCTAACAAGGCAACAATGGCACCATGCTGCGAATTCCTTTATATTCATAGCGCCTGGAACATTTTGCATTTATAATTCAAAGTGCATGACTCATGCAAGCTGTAGGTAGATGAAGACATGCATGCGCACGCACACACACGGAGCACATGCAATGCAAACCGCTGCAGATCCCGAAGGTGTTCTTTAATATAAAATGAGATGTTTCTCGAGCATGCAAATTCCATGGCCAGAGCGGGGAGCTCAATGCGGTCTCTCTCTCCACAGCTCAGGGCCTTAGCAGACCAGCCCATGAACCTTCAGACGCACTCATCCTATTCTCTCAAAGACCACAGTGGAAGGAATGAGCGAGGCTCTCCTAACAGCAGGGATGTGATCATTAGAGATTCAGCACTGTGCGAGTGGGCCTTCGAGGAGCCAGGCTCGACAAGGTCCACTCTCACGGGCCTCGCCCCGCCCCGAGATCCCCCTGGGCCGCCCACAGCAAACGCCCTCTGCCATGTCACAGATTCACACTGATTAGAGTCCAGGCCATTTGCACATGTTAATAGGGCGTTTCGGTGCCCGGGTGTCACACCCAAACTGTCTGACATGACATATTCAGGCCGTAACTGGAGGTTTAATGAGTTGCTGCTCTGGATCCCCCCGCCCCAAGCACACACACACACACACACACACACACACACACATGCACTGGGCTGCTCAGATATTTCTTACTGACACTCGGACAACTTGTGAAGGATTGCAGTCATAAAAGGTAAAACACTCAGGGGATTCAATCCATCATGGCTTGTAATCTAAAAATGCTAACAGGGAAAAGTCAATGCATAAAAACACACAAGCACGCACTCATATGTGCACAACCCTCCCACCAACCAAACACACACACACTCACACACAGATCTTGCCACTGGCAAATGAGAGCACCACTTATTTTTTAATTAGCTGTTATGACAAGAAGGCAAGATAGAGACAAAAAAGATAACCATTGTAAATTGGCTAATAATGGGCTTTTAAATGACTGGATTTTATTCTTAACTCTATTAAGCCAATACAACCAATTATCCAGTGGCTTTCTAATTAGTGAAATGATAAACACAGGGAACGACGGAGCCGGTGCTAAATGAAGATTTTTGCCTGCATCTTCTTGGTTAGACAACAGGTCTCTGAAAGTTGCCATCTCAATCTTAATTACTGAAATACTCACTTAATGGTTAGAACCATTCAACTGCACGGACGTGACTTCTGATCATCTCTATCTCTGCCCTTCTTCTTTCTGTTCTGGGCAAGTGTGTGTGTGTGTGTGTGTGTGTGTGTGTGTGTGTGTGTGTGTGTGTGTGTGTGTATGCGTACATGCTGGCTAGTCTCTCACATATCACCTCTCAGGTTTTAATCTGGCCTCTGATGGGATTAGAGAGACTGAGGGGCTTCATTACCTTCATGACTGAGAGAACAGAGTGGGGTCACCTCTGACGAGAGAGAGAGAGAGAGAGAGAGAGAGAGAGAGAGAGAGAGAGAGAGAGGCTGGATGAGTAAAAAAGATGAGCCTTCCTTCTCTAATCCTGTCTTCTCTTCACTGCACCCCTCCATGAGTAACTCCAGCATTCCTCTCCATAACTCTCAATTCTTCTCTTCATCTCTCGCTCTCTCCTTCTCCTCTCTCTCTGTTTCTTCTCTAGCACCAAGACATCTGTGTGTGTACATGCTGTATACGTGGCTGTTTGTGGAGAGTAAACAAAGACCTGTTCTCACTCTCACACACACACACACACACATATCCAAGTCAACTGAGGCCTATGTGAAGTGAACAACAGCAGCTCTATAAAGGGAGGGCCAAGTGTTCCTGTTTGGAGATTAAGGAAAAAAAGACCAGGTATGAGCACGTACATGTGTGCCGTGGGGAATATGGCCGGGCGGGTGATGTTTACCTCACACGCCAGAGAAGAAGGGAGACGCAACAGCTAATAAGGCCTTCTGAGACCCCGTGAGAGCCCGATGCCTTATGACACCTAGAAAATACAAAGGCCCCTTCTCTTACGACACCCAGGAAATGCAGCAGGGTAGTCCAAGCCTCACCACCTGGAATAATCAATATCAATTGTCTGTGTCAGGTATTACACTGCCCGTGGCCAAGGAGTCAGACAACACGTCTTGTGAATGTGAATAAATCATTTCAGGTGTAGCGAAACCTCCCCGCACGGAGGGAAGATGGGTAAAGAAACAAGCCTTATTAGCAGGGCTTTCAGCTCCCACCTCTTTAACAGTGGACAGTGAGACACTTTTGGCAGCGAGACACTTCCTTTCATAGCACCCCTCATGCCTTTGTTTCCAGCCTCTCGGTGTGGACCGCCTCCACCCAGGTGGGTTGTTCCATAGGTGTTCCTCAGCTGTGGTGGCATATTTCGCACACTGATGTCAACCACATCTGTGCGACTCCTGTATGGCCTCGGGTGTCCACAAATAACGTGGTGGAGAAGTAACGCCGCCGGGCACGGAGGGAATCTCAAACAACAACAACAACAACAACAACAACAACAACAATAAAGCTTTGCAGCCGTGCGTCAGCATACGTGTGGCGGGTGGGTTTGCGGCCGCACATCGTAGCTTAATCGCTTTTAGCGGTAAATAAAGCTTCGGACAGGGTGCTTCTAATGGAGCCTTGCGTTTACAGGTCTGGCAGCAGCTTGGAGCACATGCACCGAGAAGGGGGGGGGGGGGGGGGGTCGTGTTCATGGACCTGTCGCTAGCGGCAACACCTGCCAGCGAGCAGATAAAGCAAGGCCCAGAGCGCCGCGCCATTTGACGCAGAAAACAAAAGGCGACGCCCATTGTGGCACCTCTGGGAATATGCAGATAGAGAGGTTACCTTGAGCTGCCACGGCACGGCCGGCCAAAGTCAGATTAATAGCTGGCAGCACGCGCTATAATTCAATCCAGCTGTGTGATGGATTCATAATACGGCCGTAGGATGAATCTCAGCCTGCACGCCCGCCTGCCAAGACACTTTCTTTTTGCTCCTCCTTCACTTTTTGATCCCACTTTCTTTTGAGCACTCAAAGCGAACTTAGGGGGCGGCTTCAGCGTCAGAACGGGGGGACCTGGGCGGCAGTCGCGCCGTAGCCCGCGTCTCGGCAGTGCGAGATTTTACGAATAATGGCAGCGCTGCTCTGCTTGAGAGGGCCTGGCGGTAAGACAAGATCATCAGACTGACGGAGTGTGTGTGTGTGTGTGTGTGTGTGTGTGTGTGTGTGTATGAACGTGTCATGACATTAAAGCTTTTGCCAGCTTTATCCGCTGAACCAGGAGAGTGGAGATGAAGGAGAGAGTTACGGCCTCTCGTGCAGTGACCACTCCCACGGCCTCCTGGATCTCGGACTCTGCCCATTAGGTCACCCATCGCAGATAGAAAGCTGGGCTGCATTAGTCAGCTGTCACGCCAGCATCAGCACCTTTATAAGGCCAAGTAAAACTTTATGACCTCTCCGTGTGCTACCCTGTGTCATGTGACATAGCAGATGTCATCTCTGGATTTATCTGACACTAACGCTGCAGGAGTGGTATGAGATAAGTGAAAACACACATGAAGTCTCTGTGTGTTGTTCTCACTTGCCTCATGATTGATAGGGCCATGTATGTGTGTGCATGTGTGTGTGTGTGTATGTGTGTGCATGTGTGTGCATGTGTGTGCACGCGTGTGTGTGTGTGCGTGTGTGTGTGTGTGTGTGTGCGCGTGTGTGTGTGCGTGTGTGTGTGTGCGTGTGTGTGTGTGCGTTTGTGTGTGTGTGTATGTGTGTGTGTGTGCGCGTGTGTGTGTGTGTGTGTGTGTGTGTATGTGTGTGCATGTGTGTGTGTGTGTGCGCGTGTGTGTGTGTGTGTGTGTGTATGTGTGTGCATGTGTGTGTGTGTGTGTGTGTGTATGTGTGTGCATGTGTGTGCACGCGTGTGTGTGTGTGCGTGTGTGTGTGTGTGTGTGTGTGCGCGTGTGTGTGTGCGTGTGTGTGTGTGCGTGTGTGTGTGTGCGTTTGTGTGTGTGTGTGTGTGCGTGTGTGTGTGTGGCAGGTGAATCATGTGCTCCAGGGCACAGAGACCGACACGCCCGCACAGGCAGGACAGAGGTGTGTGCAGAGCCTGAGAAATTCCTCGCATCCACCAGCCTCGCACAGCAACGTCTCTAAAAGAAACAGCTCAGAGAGGGTGGTCGCAAACCAGCGAAAAAAATGAAAAGAAATGAACAGCGACAAAAAGCTCCTCCAGAGAAGACAAAGACGCAGAGATATATCACACCTGTCCTTCTGGGGGGGGACTACAGGAAGTAGGCAACATCACAAGAACACTTAAGCAAAAACCAAAGGAAATGGCTATATGTATATGCTGTGATTTGAGAGAGAGGGATAGGGAGGGGGGAGAGAAGAAGAAGAGGAAAAATAGAGAGCAAGAGAGAGAGAGAGAGAGAGAGAGAGAGAGAAAAGAGTGTACTCCCAAATTGCGTGAGAGACAGTAAAGCACTCTGCACTAGTACACCCACCACACCTCACTGTATTTAATAATTAGATTGATCCTGTTAATAATTTCCTGTTATTATTACTCATTTAGGTTTATCTAGTTTATTATAATTGTCACATTTTTTTTTAAATTTTATTATTATTATACTTACTTATGTCTATAAGAACCATTATTGCCATGTTCAACTCCAAGCTGTTTGCTTTAGGAAAATTGTACCTGATACAGTCGTGCGAATAAAACTACCTTGAATTGAGAGAGAGAGAGAGAGAGAGAGAGAGAGAGAGAGAGAGAGAGAGAGAGAGAGAGAGAGACCATCTACCATCTGAGAGAGAGAGAGAGACCATCTACCATCTGAGAGAGAGAGAGAGAGAGAGAGAGATCATCTACCATCTGAGAGAGAGAGACCATTTACCATCTGAGAAGAGAGAGAGAGAGAAACCATCTACCATCTCAGAGAGAGAGAGACCATCTACCATCTGAGAAGAGAGAAAGACCATCTACCATCTGAGAGAGAGAGACCATCTACCATCTGAAAAGAGAGAGAGAGAGAGAGACAACCTACCATCTGAGAGAGAGAGAGAGACCATCTACCATCTGAGAGACCATTTACCATCTGAGAAGAGAGAGAGAGAGAGAGAGAGAGAGAGAGAGAGAGAGAGAGAGAGAGAGAGAGAGGGAGAGAGAGACTGCCACAACTAATAAGTGACTGAAGTACAGCAGGCAGAATCTGTCCCTGCTTTCTTCTTCCGACTGGGCTTTGCCAGGTCCTCACCTGCTCCCCACTCGTCATATGGCTTTAAGCTTTGGGTAAAGAGGAGTGAAATGTCACTGCCACAGCTTTATCCTTCAGACCTGAGATGTGGATGGAAATCGGCGTGAACGCCAGTGATGCCTGCTGTGGCGGAGATAAGGGGCAGCCAGTGGGGGGGCAATTGTGCCATCACACACACGGGGGACGTACCGGGCCGTGACCGGAACGCGTGTTGGCGTCAGCTTTCTGGGGACGGCAGGACGTGGACGGAGCGGATTTTCTGACATTCGCCTTGGCACCTGTACCAATCGCCCTTTTTCCCCCCTCCCGATAACTGGAGCTTCTGTGAGCCGTAATGACACTCGCGCAAGGCGCGAGAGTCTGAGTGAAACGACTGATAATTAGGTTAGCCAAATACAGGGTCCTGGGTGCAGGACAGGGCCGAGGCATTTGACCGTGAGGTGAGAGATGGTGAGAAGAGAGGAGAGGAAAAGAACAGCAAGGTGAGGAGGAATGAGAGGAACAGAAAAGAGGAGAGGAACAGTCCAAACTCATCTCATTTTGGGCCGCGTTGCTTTTCTCTGCTGCTTTATTTTCGAGTCCGTGTGTGCGCCGAGGGAACCTGGGGTCTGCGGCGCTGACCCTGGGCTGCCATCTGACCCACTTACACTCCCGGGCCAAGAAGTGGCAGGGAGTGATCTGATCACAGCCGGGGAAAACGTTCCCCTGTCCCCGTCCAGGTTCCCCGCTAGTCTTCCCCTTTTAACGCCCCAGAGGGTAGGGGGCGGCGACCAGCAGGCGGAAGCAGAGAGCTGCAGAGAAGGGCAGATTGGCATGCCAGCGTGCTCTTTATCTGTCTCTCCAGAGGCACCAGACTGAGCCCACAGAAAGAGAGGGGCAGAGAGAGAGAGAGAGAGAGAGAGAGAGAGAGAGAGAGAGAGAGAGGAAGGGGGGGGGGGTACAGAGAGATGCTAATGTCTCATTTGTATAATGAAGCCGAAGTTTAGTGGCGGTTCCACAACCTGGAGCTACTTCCTGTTGAGAGGATCACAAGACTGCTTGTTTCCTATCTACGTCCAGGCTCTGAGGGTGGGGCAGCGGGGCTGGTGTTCACTGCGTACCAGCTCAACAGAAGGGGTGTCACAGGAGAGGCTAAAACATGTCACATCACAGCTGCAGCGATCTCACGGTGAACCAGAACGACACAGGGTGAGGGAGGGAGAGATAAAGAGATGAGAAACAAAGAGGTGCTGTTCTATTTTTATGTGTGTGTACTTCTGGTATTCATCAATCCACCACAGTATATTCATCACCACACCTCGCCTCTCAAAAGCGTTTATTTTTCCTTATATAGTGTCTTGGATAGCTCCATAGTCTCTGTAATTTAACCACTGGTAGCTGCTGCTTCGGCAGTGTGAGCGGACTAATATTTGTTGATGGGTGAAGCGGACTAAAGTTGACGCTAATGCGAACGCAACCGTTGGTGCTCTGCTCCCCAGATGTCAGTTGCGTTTGCACGTTTGCAGCTATCGCGACGAGCAGGAGAGACACGTGCACGTGGCTGCACTCCTCCCACGCGCTGCCCTCCGCTGCCTCCGGGGCTCCGTTAACACGCCTGAAACAACGACCCAATGCTAAGGATGAATATGGAAGATAAAGACGTTTTTTAATGCATATGAAAAGCTCTTCCTGTTGGAGGGACCTCCCTTTTCCTGGATATCACCCACTCTACCGCCCCCTTTTCCATGCTGCACACTCCTGTCAGTGTTTTGCTCTCTCTCTCTCTCTCTCTCTCTCTCTCTCTCTCTCTCTCTCTCTCTCTCTCTCTCTCTCACTCTCTCTCTCTCTCTCCGCCTGTCTGAGTCTTTCTGTCTCTTTCCATCTCCTTCTCACTCACTCTGTCTCTCGTGATTTTTCAGAGTAGGACATGTGACAGCAGAGAGGGTTTGGAGGCTTATAGGAATGTCAGTAAACAGCGCCCCTCTCTCCCTCTTTCTCTCTCCCTCTTTCTCTCTCTCTCTCTCTCTCTCTCTCTCTCTCTTTCTCTCTCTCTCTCTCTTCTCTTTCTCTCCCTCTTGCTGTGCCTTACAGGTTATTTTTAGGCTTCCATTTTATTCTATTCCCTCAAATGAATCCAAATATCAGATTCACTCAGCCATTTCTTCCTGTCACATGAATTCTTTTATTTATTTATATTTTCATCTGTGATGCTATGTTTTATTCATCTCATTTTCACCTTGTGGTTGACAGTTTTTTTTCCTCCCTCTGTCTCCCTCTCTTTTTCACTCTCTCTCCTTTTCCTTCTCTCTCTCTCTCTCTCTCTCTCTCTCAACTTCATTTTCTCACAGTGGCGCAAGCAATTGCTTGTTCAGGAGAGCGTGAACAGATGTCTACCACGCCAGCCACCCTTTACGAAGGCAGCCGGCTTAGCTTCTCTCTCTCTCTCTCTCTCTCTCTCTCTCTCTCTCTCTCTCTCTCTCTCGATCTCTCTCTCTCTCTCTCGATCTCTCTCTCTCTCTCTCGATCTCTCTCTCTCTCTCTTTCTCGCTTGCTAAATTGAGGGGACCAAAGTCACTCCTGCCACACTAAGTTACGTGTGAACCCCGGTCTTAATGGGTGACTTCTCACACACTCACACACACACACACACACACACACACACACACACACCTCCTTTTCCACTTGCGAAGGCGCATCCTCCCCAGTGCGTTGTGTTGGTGGCTCCCGCTGCTAACAGTGGTAGGCTTGGCTGCAAAGGTGTCTGTTCCACTCGCCTGCCCACTGTCTCGCCCCCACCCCGCAGGCCGTGAGACGTCGACCTCCGCAGGGGACGAAAGCGCGCGCGCGTACGCATGCGAGGGATGCGGAGCTACGCTCGCACAGATGTCTTTCCTGCGGTTCGGGACCCGAGCGCTCGCACGAGTCATCTGTGCGGAGTGAGAGGATGAAGAAAATTGCCTGTCTTGGAATATGTAGTAATATTCACGTGACTGTAGTTAGGGGCCACAGCCCTATTCTGCGCTTCTAACGTGACACCGGAAAGGGAAGGGATATGGTTACAATTTTCGGCTGAGCTGTGAGCCTGAGACAGCGAACACGCTGGTTCTTTCTCAGGGGAACAACGCATAATTGCAGGAGGATCTGAGAAAAGCCTACTTAATTTGTTGCTTACTCAGAACAAGATGAGTTTACAGATCTGATGTCTCAGCCACACCAATACAGAGTGCGCTGTGTGTCGAAAGGCGAAAGATTCCCACCCATAGATCTTGCTCTTCATTTCTTGTAATTAAGACTTCCTCCAGGTCCTGTTGATGAAGGGCTCAGCTTCAAGGGTTAACCACATATAGGCTGTTGTTAAACCGCCATGGAACTCTAAGAAAATGAGGACATCATTCCTGGTTAGGGAATGCGCTTCGGAGCCATTCCTGATTTGCCCACGGAATGAAGGGAAAGTCAGGAGACGCCGCGTGTCTGAGCGCTGGAGCTGCGTTGGAAAGGCAGCCTTCCCAGTCCTGTAGTAATTAGCTGATTAAACTGTTTGATTGGACTGTCGTCAAAAACGCATCCCGGGGGACACATTTCACAGAAGGGGCAATTTTAAAAAGACACACAGAGAATACAGGCAAGAGACTGAATATGTAGCTCTCTCCTCTCCTCTCCCCTCCTCTTCTCTCTCCTCTCCCCTCCTCTCTCTCCTCTTCTCTCCTCTCCCCTCCTCCTCTCAGTCAGGCTTCTCATAATCCTAGCTAACAGACTCAGATCTTAGCAGCAGCCTGTAGGTTGGGAATAGCTGTAAAAACACAACCAAACCCACTATAAAATACGAAAATATAAGCCAGCAGCAAATTTGATACACCACCAGGCACACACATACACACACACACACACTGCTGCTCCTTACCCTGTCAGTTCAGGAACATCCCCTCATGTAAGAAGGTGACACGTGGATAGGGAGATATGAACACTATGATAGTGCATCAGGCAGTGAGACAAGGCCCTGCAGCTAATCGAGAATAATGAGAGGAATGAGGGAGGACTCTGTGTGGAGGGGGTGTGTGCGGAGTTTTTAACGAAGCGCCGCTCAGGTGGGCTGAAGTGCTCATTAGCTCGGACCTGCCGCATCCCGATCACGAGGCCCGATCCTGGAAGGCGTCTGACAAATCAGTGCATTTTCCTATCGATCTCGCACTGGAGATTTGCATTCTGTCTGCTGTGTTTGACAGAGTGCTGGGAACTAAAGATGTTAAGTAGCGCATGTCAGGGGAGGGGAAGGTTGCTACAGCCGTTCTTTGGGTGGGTATGAGGGAGTGAGTGTGTGGGTGTGTGTGCATGTGTGTACGAGTAAGTGTATGTGTGTCAGGGTGTGTGCTTGTGTTTGTGTGTCTGCATCTGTCAGGGTGTGGGTGCGTGTGTGTGAGTGAGTGTCGGTGTGAGGGTGTGTGTGCACTGCATATGTCAGTGTATGTGCGTGCGTGCGTGCGTGCGTGTGTGTGTGTGTTGAGGGGTGACAGGGAGATCACTTAGGATGCACCCCCGTCACCCTCGCATGAGAAGCAAAGTGAGCACTCCATCAGTCTTTTGTTATTATTATTAATATGCGACCCACCCTTATAGTCTAAAGCAGCTGGCAGAGGAGCAGACATGTGACAGCTCTCAGCCAGGCCTGTCCAAGGCTGTTGGGAGGAACGAAGATGCTGTTTGAAGGTAATAACGTGAAAACGCACACCTCTACCTGAGCCAGCCAGGGCCTGTGAACGCTGCTCTACAGCACAGCCAGGGGGAGAAACAGGAGGGAGATGCACAGTGACAGAGGAGAGGGAGAGAGAGAGAGAGAGGGAGAGAGAGAGAGAGAGAGAGAGAGAGGGAGAGAGAGAGTGTGTGTGTATGAGAGAGAGAGAGAGAGAGAGGGAGAGAGAGAGTGTGTGTGTGTGAGAGAGAGAGAGAGAGAGAGAGAGAGTGTGTGTGTGTGAGAGAGAGAGAGAGAGAGAGAAGAACAGAAAGAGACAAAGTAAAAAGAGGAGGAGGGAAAGAGAAGAAAACAAAGAGATGTGAGGAGGGAGGGTGAGAAGGAGCCATTTCAGCAGCTGTCGGGGGAGTCAAGTTTCTCCGTTTCTCACAGAGAACCGCTGAACTGCAGCACCACAATGTTATCATTGCTCCCACACGGGGAGGGCAGTCACAGCCCAGCACGCCAGCGCAAGTCTCCCGCACACAATGCCTCTTTTCTCTCAGGTGGGGGGAGGGAGGGGTGCGGGTTGAGCACGGAGAAGTCTGACAGTTTACAAACAACCGGGCGGGGCTCCAAGGAGTGTGGCCAGAGCTCCACGGCGTGGTGGGGGGCGGGGCTGCATGTGCCACCGTCAGCCAGCACGGTGACGGGCACACGCGGACCCGACTGGGGCCTCCTGAACTTAGTATGTCACTGTATGCGAACGGGTCATGCCCAAGCTCTGGTCCTCGGGCAGCATGTCTCTGGTGTGTGGGTGTGTGTGCGTGTGTGCATGTGTGTGTGGGTGTGTGTGCGCGCGCGCAAGTGCGTGGTTTTGTGTGTGTGTGTGTGTGTTGCTGTTAAGCTAAACAGAGTAGCTACGCTCCCGTCTGCAAGGCTGTGAGATTATGCTTGTTGCCAGAGCTAGGAAGGCTCCCGCCATGGAGAATTAGCCTTGAATGAGCCATATGCCCTCAGCCAAGGCGTGGCACCAACTTAGCCGAGCACAGCGGCAGATGGCAGACTCATTACCATCTCATTCAGCCACGCCAGGCCTTCCGCAGGGCTGGAGTCTCCAGACCCTGGGACAAACGCTGACGAACCGCCGCTAATACAGTTTTCCCATTCAGTCACAGATCTAATAACAGTGAGAACTCAGGATGGATTGGAGACACAGGCCCCGTTCACACCTGGCATTAACATGTGCCCTGGGTGATCAGGTCATAAATGGACAGCACTAAGTACAAGTGGGAATGGGGTACAATGCGTCTCGGAAATGCAACGTAATCCGATCACTCTATGCACTTTCGGAGGTGGCTGGGTACGCATCAGCCCGTATTAGACCTGTAGTGTCTGTAGGGACGAGCGATTATCAGTCCCCTCCGATAACTGGATCCGATATTCGGCATTCTCATGATTATCGGAATCAATGTGTTACAATGAAAAACATCTATCTATCTATCTATCTATCTATCTATCTATCTATCTATCTATCTATGAATGATTAATGCATGATGATAAAAAAACACACTTCTGTAGTCTGTCCTGGATGTCTTGGATTATGCAAGATGTAAATGACACCTCAAGTACAACACACAACACTTCTGTAGTCTGTTTCTCTGTCCGACCCACCCACAGTGCTGTTGGATTGGTAGAAATGTGGACCGCCTGTCAAGTGTGGACCGCACCCCGTCAGGTGTGGCTGTTCTCTGTGATAACCACTGAAATGAAGCTGGACAGCTCAGTCGGCAAAAAAACACAGTGCACGTGGTCATGCAATTCCGCTCGCTCACTCTCGCGCGCACACTTTAAGATAATAACCGTCATCAGTACACTTTCTGCACAGTTCTGATGTGCACTACACTCTAGTACAAACACACACTAGCCAAACAAACTTGTACGCAACATGAACCCTGCTTGAAACATCACATTTGCTGGGCGAGAGGGTGCAAACACAGTGCATGGGCGCGTACTGCTTCTGTGATAGTCTGAACGTGTTAGGAATATGTGGGCCCAAAGCCCGTTTTGCACCAGAGGCGGCGCGCTACTCTACAATGCTTGCTAATTCACACAGAACGTGATTCACCCTGGTAGGTTTTGTGTACAGGGAAACAATAAGAAATATTCCTTCAGTTACAATGTCAATGCGGATGAGAAGTCTACTTCGTGGAAACAATAATATCTCTCAACAGCTCGGTAACTGGGAGGTTTTTACAGCATGAATGAATCTGAAACCGCTTCTGTTCTTAGGAATTTTGCGGTAGTTTTCACTTTGAAAAGTGCAAGTAAAACGAGACACAGAGAAAGTTGACTGTATTCCACGCCTTTCTCAAGATTTATATTAATTTATATTAATGATGCTGAAATATGGCCTAGGCTAGCTGTTCCAGCTGTTAGATTGTAGGCCTAGATTGCATGATATAGTAAGAATACTAAATTTGGATTGTTTCTGGGTAAAAACAGCTGCCAAGTGGCGAGCAGCAAAAACACAATCTATTTTTTGCAGAAGAGTTACTGGAGACTGGAATTTAGAACATTTTTTTCAAATGTATGCAAATTTATCCATATACAGCATTGTGGATTTTGATGCTATTTTTTGTTCTTTTAAGAAGCAATTTAAGTTAGTCTTTTATACTAACATTCAAAGCACATTTAATAATGTCCTAATATAATTTCATAGTTTAATTCACACAATTTAATGTGAAATGTGCGTAAGAGTTACATGTTGTAAATTTTCACAGTACAAAAATCAAATTTATGGTAAATGAATATCGGCACACAAACATCCGCTATGGATGTCCTTAATTACTAATAACCGGTATCGGCCCTGTAAAAGCCGTATTGGTTGACCGCTAACATCAAAGCGTTTCCTTGTCTAATGCGTCCTGAAGCGACCGACAGCAGTGAAGTAGCAGCCATGTCACCTAGTTAGGCGAGCTAGTGTATGAGCAACGGGCTAAAAGACGGTTAAAAGACTCGCTTCCAGTTGGGCTGAGGACATTTCTGTCTGAAGAGCATAGTGCGAGAGTAATGTGGTAAATGCGCTCGACACTTCAGTGGAAATTATGCAAGAAATCTGATCACATGTGATTAGTCGAAATGCATGTTAATGCCAGATGTGATCAGGGCCTTACAGAACGGCTCTGTCAGGCTGTGTTAAAAACAGTTAAGTTCAGCTGGAAAGAAAGATTCAAGTGTGTGTGTGTGTGTGTGTGTGTGTGTGTGTGTGTGTGTGTGTGCTCAGATGGATCAGTTATATCATTTTTTCAGTGTTCCATAGTTTTATCTGTCATCAGCCTTAAGGAAAGAATCCATGGCTTTGAATACAGAAAAGATGCGTTCACATGTTTAACATGTAAATACATGTCAGTAATGTCAACAAGGCCATAGGTATCTCAACAATGGGTGGTTGGTTGGGGTGTGTGTGTGTGTGTAGCCTGAGCCAGTCTGTCACAGCAGGATGCGCGTTACTTCGATCTGTCAGACACACCAGTGTCGTTAAAGTTTTGAAATATTTTTGAGTTTCTATTCTTCTTTAGAGTTGCCTTCCAGCAAGGTTTTAGCATGGCTAAATTAGCACCAAATCCAACTACACTCGGCCGCAGTACGCATGCCGCCGTTACGCGCCCTGAGTGTCGTCCAGCATGGCTGGCAGTGATGGCGTTTAATGTGAATACCATGGCAACAGAAAAACAACTACGCTGTAAAAGAGCTGCTGTGTGTGAATTCTAAGCTGTCTAGCACAGATCTTTTTATCGAGTCCAACTGCGTTTAATTTAAGCAGGTAATCGCTTGTAGCCACTGTTCTACCTGATAAGCACATCCATCTCCTGGGCATGTTTGCATGGTAGGAAGCCACTTCTATACTGCCATCATAAAGTGCCCTGGCTAAAATGATTTATTTTCCAATCGTGTTGTAGTGAGCATATTATATGATTTAGCTTCATATTTTAAAAACTATTTACATTTATTTTTATTTCAGTTAACGAGTATACTTTTCAGTGCTTCTTATCAAGATAACTATAACTGAGATGCAAACACCCCCCTCGACACTAGGTAAGCAGTGAATGAAAAAAACATACTCTCGACAGCCTCCCCGGCCAAAACAGACAGCTCCACTCTTTCTCTGTCACACACACACACACACACACACACACACACTACACTTCCAGTGTTCACAGGAGACTTCATCACTCAGCATCTTTTCAACAGCAGCATTTCAGAGCTCTGTTAACACTCGACTAATGTCTGCAGTCATCGAAACCTGACAACGGACCAGATAATATCACTCTGTTCCCATGGCAAGTTTTCGCTTAGAATCAGCAGAAAGGGAGAAGCCTGTACACACCCACACAAACGCGCGCGCAGTGGCACACACGCATGCACGTGCACACACACAAACGTGCACCCTCGCAAACGCGCGTGTGCATGCACGCACATACCTAGCAGAAGTTGTTTTGGTTTTTTTTGTTTTTTTAAAAAAGCGCAACCGTAACTTTGATGTGGTGAGCAAGGGGGTGAGCCTTCAACGATGCGACCAGACGGGCATGCAAAGAACTGCGTTTAGGAGAGGATCCAAAACAAAGAAGAGGGCGAGCGAGCAAGAGGGAGACAGCAGGAGAGACTGAGAGATAGAGAGAGAGAGATTCCATGCATTCCATGAAACCGAGACCCATGGAGCAGATCTGCAGAGATCGCGACGGCACGGAACGTCGTGCTGCTTTCGTTCGCCTGAGGGAACGGGGAGCATCCCCGCGCAGGGCAGCGTCCCGCCGCCTCGGCCGCGCCCGGGGGCCACGCTCGGCTTGCGGGGTTGGCGGGGACGCCGGAGCGGCGCGGCTGCCTGCACTTTTGAAGCCGCGGGGTGTCCGACGCCTACCCACCCACCCACCCTCCCCGGAACATCGGGATGAAGGGAGCTGTTCTCCTGCACACGCCGAGAGGCTGGGGAGAGGAGTGGGAACTCTGTGATCCGCACTAAAATCCCCCGCTGAGCCGCCCGTGATATTTATGGGCTAAGATGACAAGGCACTTTATTCTGCCTCTTTCCGTGGCTACTTGTGTGTGTGGGTGTGGTGTGGACGTGTGCGTATGTGTGTGCGCACGTGCATGTGTATGTATGTGTATCCCCATGAGACCATGCAAGCAGATGTTAGTGCGCACCTTAGTGTGCATGTGTATGGAAGTGTGTGTGTGTGTGTGTTTGTGTGTACATGCGAATGTGTGAATGTGCACATGTTCTAAAATGGCAGAAATAGCTGTGGCTGTGTACTCGGTGAGCCAGGACCAGCGGGTGAACGTCCCTGTATCCATGCCATTCACCTGCACACGTGCACAGCATCAGCATGGGGGAGGCTGTGTATGCTGTGTGTAAGCATGCATGTGTGCGCATTTGATAGAGAGTGTACTAGGCTATGGGATGCTCAGCATGAGTGATTTCTATATTAACCCCCCCCCCTCCCCCCTTCAGCTGGGCATTAACCTGCCATAGGTAACCAATATTAAAATAAGACAGTGTTTTGTAAAATAGTGCTAATACCATCATGCTGATTCTGCTCTTTTTCTACTTCTTACACTCCTCCAGCTCCGACTGCCTCTGTGCAGACAGAACTCCTCCCCCAACCCCCGCACACGGCGCTCTCGGCAGGAGAGTCTGCGCCTACCCGTCACGTTGACCTCCACCAGGCCCGAGCGCGTGCCGATGCTGTTCGTGGCGTCACACACGTAGGTCCCTCCTAGCTCGTGTGTCACGGGCCCTCTGAAGATCAGCGTGTTGTTCCTGATCTCCACGTTCTTGGGCAGGGAACCATTCAGCCTGTGAGCCGGGGGCCGGGGGAGACACAGGAGAGATATGTGAGGGGGACCTCACACAAAAACACACACACGCACACACACACACACACACACACACATGTAGAGGAGGCAAGGCTGTTCAGGAACATGGCTGAGGGCTCACCAACAGGAGCCATATTCCCAATAGAGTCCCGCCAGGAGGACTCCTCATGCATTTAGTTACTTTATTTGATTAAAGAGATCAATGGGAAACAAATTGTACAAACATGTTCGACGTGATTTACAGCTCCTTAGTTAGACGTGTTACACTTCAAGGAAAAAGAAAATGCCGTCTTTTCCAAATGTGCGTGCTTCTGATACGCACGTACACACACGCACGTGTGCGTGCACGCAGACACGCGAGCGCACACAGAGGAGGCAATGGGAGGGCATAATGAGTCCTGACAGGCCCACAGGATACTGTGAGCAGAACAGCTGATGGAGGGAATGAGAGAGAGAGAGAGAGTAGGTGAGAAAAAGAAGAGACAGTAAGAGAGAGAAGGAGGGATAGAGAGCCTTTTCATCCCCTGTGAAGTCCCAGTAGGAGCTGATCAGGTGAGAGATCAGACAACTACCTTATGCTATGCTCTTAAAGGTGACTTGACCACACAGACATATCAGAAAGTGTGTGTGTGTGTGTGTGTGTGTGTGTGAGTGTTAGTGTGTGTGTGAGAGTGTGTCTGTGTGTGTGTGAGTGTGAGTGTGTGTGAGAGATTGTGTCTGTGTGTGTGTGTGTGTTTGTGTGTGTGAGTGTGTGTGTGTCTGATTATGTCTACTGCTTGGTGTGGTCACAGCTCAGCAGCCCACCATGTCCAGACTTGCCCTCCTCTCTCTCCCTTAACCCCCGGGGGCTGGTAGGAAGGCAGGGTCCTGCTCCCAAGCATTCCAGTGCCTGACGCTTCGTCTGCCCCTGCCAGTCACCTGCTACCATGACGACATTGCCCCACGGCCCCACCTGGCTCTGCCTCTCGGACCTTGTGCTCCTCTGTCCACACATCTGCCAGTCTCCGTACCTGCGAGAGGAACGTTCCAGGCCGAGCTTGAGCGGCGGAGCTCCGGATCTTCCCTCTTACCGGGCTCTTTCAGCACTGAAAGCTACGCAACGCAAGACTGAGCAGAGACGACGAGGAACCAGCCGAACTGAAGCAGGAGCGCCGACGAGCTCAAAATGCGCTCCACCGTTTCACTCCCGAGTGGAGACACGCGGCATCGGAAAGGAGTTAAAGATTCATTATGAATCTCTGTCTCTTCCCAGAATCGTTCACCTCGCAAGACTTCACAGTTAAAAGTCTTTTCCTTTGACTTTACAGGATTTGACTTCAGCTTGTTACACTAGAGAGCAGACATGTTAAATGGCTGTCTGTCTCGCCTTCAGCTGTGGCCTTGTAGGCTGTGCACGTGTAAAAGTGTGTGTGTGTGTGTGTGTGTCTTTACAACTGATGTTTAGTACCAGATCTTCTGCTGTAGATCCATTCATTGTTCCATAAGGACCATAAGAAGCTGCTGGTTTTTAAACCAGGGTCAAGTCAGCAAGGTCACTAATGTGTGTGTTTGTGTGTGTGTGTGTGTGTGTGTGTGTGTGTGTGTGTGTGTGTGTGTGTGTGTGTGTATTTAAGGGAAAGGGAGTGTGTGAGTGTGTGAGTGAGTATGCAAGAGGGGCTCTGTAGGAGCATGTGTGTGTGTGTGTGGTGTCTCCTGGCTGACTGACGTAACAGGCTACAGCATCTCATAATGCTGACCAGCAGTTCAGCTATGAGCAGAGGAAGCCCAGGGGGGACAGTGAGTTCCACAGTGAGACAGAGAGTGAGACAGTACATACACACATTCAGCAAATAATATTAGCTGACCTTATTTCTGTCATGTGATGCAGCCATGTGACTTAGAGAATTTCTGTGTGTGTGTGTGTGTGTGATCATAGCTATGATCCTTGAGGACCCTTATTGCAAGTATGAGCGCTGAGTAAGTGTGCGTGTGTGTGTGTGTGTGTGTGTGTGCGTGCGCTTCTCATATTTCCCCCTGCACCCTTTGTGCGTTACTCTACACATGTTACACTGACGTGTGCTCACGTGTGTCTGTGCACGTGCGTCTATGTGTGCGTGCGGAGCTGACGACCTCCAGAAAGCTGCTCTGGGGAACCTTCACGACGCATTTGGCAGCGCGGCAGCGCCTGTCCCCCTCGGATCTGTCGGCTCCGTCTCTCTCCATCCCTTCTCTGCTCCTGCCGGCTCTCTTTCTCCCTCATCCCTCTCTCCTTGGAGCGCCCTGCTCCCTCGCTCTCCTCCTCGTCGTCTCTATTTCATCCCTCTCTCTCTCCCTCTCCCGCCTACGCTGCATAGCTTTGCCCACACGCTCTCTCTCTTTTTTCTTTCCCTCCCTCTCTCCCTTCCTCCCCTCCTTTTTTAATTTGCCCATTCACTTCCTGACTTCAGTCTCCCTCTTACATCACCCTCTCTCTCTTCGTCCCCTTCAACCTCCTCTCCACCTCTCACGTTCATTTTCAAACTGCATATTTTCATCTGCCCTCCCCCCCCCCTCTCTCTTTCTCTACAGACTGGGCTTTGTGTCCTCGCCAGAGAGAGGACTATTGTTTTTGTGCCCTTTGCTATGGAATGCAGCCTTATATACATTATACACCCCCCCCCCCCGCCTCTATCTCTCTCCCTCTCTCCATCTCTCTTTCCATCTCTCTCTCCATCCCCCCTCCCCCCCTCTCGCTCATTAAAATCCAGCCGGGTCTGCTGGGCTGCCACGTCTAGCGATCCGGCAGTCACCAGTCCACCTCCACGCCAGCCCACTGACACGGCTCCTCTACTCTTTCTCCGCAATTATGCAACAAATTGCCACATTTATCTCCCAGTTTCGCCGTATAATTCGCCCATTTTTAAACAGCACCTTGCGGCGAGCCCCTTCCGCTGTTGCCCAGCTGTTGGGCTGTGCTTCGTTCGGCATTTCCTTACAGGAAGAAATCCGCGACGGGCCAAATGACCGTGCCAACATCCCTT
This sequence comes from Electrophorus electricus, assembly GCF_041902795.1. Lineage (NCBI taxonomy): Eukaryota > Metazoa > Chordata > Actinopteri > Gymnotiformes > Gymnotidae > Electrophorus > Electrophorus electricus. The sequence continues at coordinate 23,188,133 of NC_137502.1, forward strand.
CTGAAAGCCCAGGGTCATGTGCCGGGCGCCGTTTTTAGGAAAGTCGAGTCAACCTGAGGGCTTGCTCGGGTCATCTCGCAGAATGCGTTCCACCCAGCGTAAGCAAACCGCAGGGGGGGCGTGTTTACAGCGATCGTTTGTTAGTCGATGCCATGGCGATAGCTTCTAGGAGAAGGCAGAGGTTCAGGTGGGTGAGGTGGAGCGCCACGCCCACTGCTTTGCACGCTGTTGCCTGTCTGATGGCATGCTCAGGAACCGTAGAGGCTCCGTGCTTCCCTGTCCGTCTAGACGACCCCTTCCGAGCCCCTGCGCGCCAGTCCTTTTCCTCCAAGTGACATCACACATCACACGTTGTTTTGTAGCTCCTCACTGGACACATGCGATTTGTTCTCACTTCACTGCAAGTGAGTGCTAAACTGCCAACGTCGTGTATTGTCATTGAAAGTTTAATGAAACGGCGGTGCATGCAACGTCTGAGGTGGGAAGCCCTAGAACAGCTTAACTCACAGCTTCCACTGGTAGACAGTAACGGCTGGGTTGGCATCTGCCTCGCAGGTGAGTTTCACATCCTGACGGTTCAGGTACCAGTTCCCATCGAAGCCCTTGATCTTCACATCGGGCTCGTCTGTGGGAGAGGCAAAGCGACACCTTCATTAAGCGCACACGCCAAAACAAAGACACGCACTATAGCTAGCTATAGGCTTATTTTTAGACACGCGTGAGGATTTTGAGTGTTCAACACATTTTTCAGTTTGAATAAAAAAAGCTCCCTGAAAATGACACAAAAAAAAAAATCTAAAAAATATAACATCATGAGACGGTGGCCGAGAAGACTCGCTCAGAAACCACAGAGGAGCTTTTCATGCTTGGAACTGTAATATTAGCTTTTCTAAATATTTTGTCAAATTATAATGGAAAATTTTGCTCTGTTCAATTTTATTCCAGTTTTTTTTTTTTATCTCCATTGTAATCCCAATTTCATTAGTGAAAATCTATTGTACACAAGTACGCCAATGGCACTGTTTAAGATTAGAAAAGAGCGTCTCAGGGCACGTGTTGTTTCAGAATGAGGTCAGCAGTAGCAGCAGGCCTGTGTACATTTGGCTTTAACGGCCATTACAGTCTGGGACGGGAAAGGTTCAGGTGTTAACCAAGCCTGTGGTGCCTGTTTCGGACTTGGACGCACTCAGCCATATCGAGAGAATTGACGTGTGCTGTGTGTGTGTGACTGTGTGTGTGTGTGTGTAAGTGTTAAAGGAGGGCAGAAACTGCACTATCCTCCCCTCAATAAACCCCGGTTACCAGAAGAGCTGTCTGTGGGGTACCACAGGTGTACGGTTGCTCGTGCATATGCCGTTTCCCGGGTAACGGGGATGAGATGGGCATTTCCCAGGGTTTACAATGAGCATCATGTGCTCTGCGTAAACACCGGCAACGGCACCCGCGGTGATGGCACCTGAGGCGGGACAGTGCCTCGTCCTGCAGGTGCACATTAGGCGAGACAGTGGACCAAGACTGCTGATATGCAGAAATCAGACTCCCAAGGATGCAGGCTCGGGGTCATTTCGGTTAGGTAAGACACAGCAGGTGATGAATGGGTCTGGGTTACAGAGGCCATTCCGTTTACCTTTCGCTGATCGTCTCGTCTCCCTCGAACTCAAACTACTACTGTAGCCTCCACCGTGCAGGCGGTGCCATTTCCTACAGCGCCTTTCCTTCCTGTGTCCCTGTGATTTTCTGAAGAGCAAACACGTTACTTCCTGGAAAAGTGTCTTCTTATCAGAACACTGTACACTAGGTACCAGATAACGCATAGTCAAAACTTTGCTGCATCTCTGGAGATGCGGAGCGAAAAGGTGTGTGTGTGTGTGTGTGTGTGTGTGTGTGTGTGTGTGTGTGTGTATGTGTATGTGTGTGTGTGGTGTTTCCTCATCGATAAACATCTGCCATTTCAAGCATGCGCCATGTTTGCAAACATGTTCAGACTCGGCTGTTTGGCCCTGGAAACCCCCGGGGTGGGGCGGGGCTTCCAGAAGTGGGCGGGGCTGTCACTTACACTGCACGTTGAGCATGACGGTGTCGGCGAAACGCTCGGTCTGGTAGGTGACGACGCATGTCAGCTTCTGGCCGTGCGTCTCACGGCTCGGCACCAGGATGTAGTCGCTGCGCACGGTCACCGTGCCGTTGGGGTTGCGCGACTCCTGGAACGTGGGCTCGCCCTTTAGCTGCGTCTCCCACTTGATGTCGCTCGGGGGCTTCCCATTGGCCGACAGGCATGTCGCCACCCTCATCTTGTCGTGTTTCTGGGCAATGATGGTGGGCATGGTGAGGGTCATCTGGGACTGGGGGCGAGCTGCAAAAGGTCAGAAAAGACGTAAGTGTCCTGTGGTGCGGCGCGGCGCGTGTGCACGCGACGTCAGAAACAATTAAATAGTAGAAATTTGCATTCTGCTCAGGTGCGGCACCCCGGAGAGCATGATTTAGTGCAGGGAACATAAAACGGCCTGTTAAACTTCAATAATGAAATAAAAAAAAAGCCAGAGAGGTGTTTTTATTACTCATATAAAACCAATATCTTCTCAACTGCACCTTGTCTGTGTCTCTGCCTCAGGCTCCGATCGCTGGCATTTAGAAATGAACTTGTCCAATCAGGCCGCACGAGAAAACCCGGGGGCGGGGGAGTGGGGGAGTGGGGTGATATGAGTAGGGTTGGCAAGATGGAGGTTGTGGAGGTGGTGGTCGTGTTTTTTGTGTGTGTGTGGGGGATAATTCTACTCAAGAATATCCAGTGCACACCCACCCTCCCCGAATCTTGTCCTAAGTAAACAAATAATTCAAAAGCTCAGGCAGATGCAACAGCCACTTTCCAAATGCCCAAAGTCTTCCAATCTAGAGTCTTTCAAGGCTGCCAATTATCAATTAACAAGGCCCACATCTAAAGAGAAGACTTGTGTGTGTGTGTTTGTACGTGTGATGCGGGTGTTTGTCAATGGGATAACGATGGTGGTGAAGTAGAGGTTTTGTGCCATGGGTTGATACGACATAAGGAGGACTCTAAGCACTCAGAGCTCCTTATCTTCATTCTGGGGTTTGGCACAACCAGCTTGGGCCTCTGCAGAGTGGCACGTGGCACTGCTGCATCACGGAACTGAGCCACTCTGGCAGAGGTGCTGCCTCAGCCAGGCCGAAGGAAACCCACACCAGCACTTTTCATGTTGCACCCGCAAACACGCCGGGTGCACAAACCATTACGCATGCTGACGTAATGTCTCTCTCTCTCTCTCTCTCTCTCTCTTTCACTCCCCCTGTGCATGGCATGCACCCTCCACTGCTCTCACATACACAATCAGGTCTTTATTCTTTTCACAGGTAACTAAATCTAATGCTGAAAATGAGGCATAGTGATTTTATTGATTTTTAGTGCAGCCATTTATATACACTAATGAAACGGGAGCATGACTTGTCTTAATGTGTGTGGTGTGTGTGTGTGTTTTTGCCTGAGTCCGCATGTTTTTGCACGTGTGCTTCCATACGTGTGTGTGTGTGTGCGTGCGTGTGTTTGTGCACTGAATGAGCGTCGGAGGTAAAGAGGGCACAGTGAAGGAGAAGTGCTTTCTCTGTTCTGGCGAGAGAGGCGATCGATACACCCCGAGCTCAGTAAACTTCTGAACCGAGCACATTACAAACAAGCACATTACAAACACAGCCCGGGAGCAGTCAAGGACGCGCCGGACTTCCCTTTCGGCAAACACCGACCACGGGTAAAAATATAAGAATGCAGAAAATAACTCCCCTTTACATCCACATGTGTGCCAAGCAGCCGCACGACTTCCCCGATGCCAGCGTCAAAGCAACGTCCACAGACAGCACGCAGACGTTTACACTCGCCTGCAATTCTGCTGCGCTTGCGACACAACTCATGGCCGCCGTAAGACAGGACCGATCCGACGCACTAATAATTCAGTGCTGGTAATAACCATCACTGCTGGTTCAGTAGCTACGGTTACACGTAAAATCAGATGACACAATCAACTGGTCCAGCAGGTCCCCTATGAAAAACATCACGTCTGCGGTATGCTTGCCATAATTTGTTTAGATAGTGGAAACAAAGGCGCTCTGTGCAGAGGTAAGGGTGTATCGGCTTACGGAATACACGTCAGTCAGAGCACCACCTGATCAGCTTGGGAGGAACCATCCACTCCAAACATGTGAGTGATGAAACGGAGTGGGACATCGGTTTTGCAGTCAGGAACCTGTAATTCAACACTCCTGCCACCACTGTTGTGCTCTGGAGTTCTGGACCATGTGTACACTGAGTTGGCCTTTATCGGACCCTTTTATGGGCATGCTGTTTAGACCAAAGGACAGGTGGTAACCGTGCGCTTTTAATATGCGTTTATACTTTAAAGGCACTTGTAAATGGCATTAATGCAAACAACTGTGGATGCAGCTTAAACCACACAGTTGTTCATAAAAGAGGCCACCGAGGATATGGTAGCACTGCAAGAGACAGGACAAGCTATCGACCAGTGAACTTCTGAGTACACAGTTATAGAGTGTTTGTGCATAACAGACTGGCAACTTGGTGAATGTCCAAATCCGAGTCTGGGCAGGGGTGGTGGGCGTACCGTAGACGGTGAGGTTGACCATGTTCTCCCGGTTCCCCGCGGGGAAGGTGGTGTATTCACAGATGTAGGCGGCTTCGTCTGACAGGAGGAGGCCGTTGAAGATGATGGTGGTGTCCTCGAGCGAGGGGGTGGTCTGGCGCACTGGGTGCTTGAAGCTCACGCGGTCCTTGAACGGTGGTAGGACGGAGACGCCCAGCGCCGGGTTGGCGATAGCCACGTTCTGCTTGGTGCCGTTGTAGAACTTCTGCCAGGTGACCTGCGAGATCTTCACCGGCGGCTTGCTGTTGATGAAGAGGCAACGGAGCTCCACCGTGGAGCCCACGAAGCCTGACTTCACCATGTCCATCTGTACGGACTGACCAGTTCCCTCTGGAGAGAGAGAGAGAGAGAGAGAGAGAGAGAGACACAACAATTATGCAGAAGATGCCAGTGGATACATCTCACTACTGTACAAAGAACAAGACAAGCTACCATCAGTCATTTAGAACAGATTTAATCCGAGAAAGGGCTAGTAACTTGGTGAACCAGTTACACAGTGTACTTCACACATACAACAGTCATGGAACATAAGTGCTTGAAACACGACCTCCCTTAGTGCTGGAGGTAGCAGACCTCATTAGCAGCCTAGCAGCAGCGGCTGCACACTCTACCCTCTTTTTAAGGTTAGAGGAATTTACAGGCAAGCTGGCTGGAGCTCGATGCTTGCTGCATGCCTGATAAGGAAGGATAATAGGCACTACGAACACCAACCCCAGGCTCTGGCCCTGCCCTCCAAAGCCCCTCCCAAACAACCCCACCTGGCCCCGCCTTCCAACCCCCTCCCCATTCCCACCCTAACAACCCCCACCGGCCCCGCCCTCCAAACTCTCTCCCAGGTAATCCCACGCCGCCTCAGGCCCTGGCCCCGCCCTCCAAACCCAGACCTCATCAGCTTTAATTACTTTTCACTCACAAACTGCCTTGTGACTGCCTGGAGCACCTATTAAATGTAACAGTTTGGGTTCCTGCTTACAGTTTGGGTTCCCCCCCCCAAAGAGTGCTCGTGGTGTACGGCACGGCAACAAACAGGCACGTAGTCACATTAGAACAGTTAGCAGTTAGCCATTGGCTGGAGTCTGGCTGGGATTAGCTGTGCTCCGGGGACTTCAGAGCCATTTGAGGGCAATGTGACAATAGATCCGCGACGACTGGGGAAAAAACAATGACACCCTGTCCCCGTGCTCCACTCCAGGCTCCCAGCCTCCGTCCCTTCAAGAAAAAGCCCCACCGGTCTTTTGTCTGATCGGTGGTCTTCAACACCTCTACATCCCACAATGTCACCACAAGTCTCTCGCTCACTCCATCTCTCTGTCGCTCCTTCTTTCGCACCCCCCCCATACTCTCCATTCCCTCGCTCCCTGTTAACTCTGATCCCTCTTTTCCCTTTCTCCCATCTCATCCTTTCTGGGAATTTCTTTTCTCTATCCTTCACTTTACCTTTTGCTGCTTCCCTACCAAGATGTCAGTGTCTATTTAATTCTTACTGTGGCATTCTCCTCAGTGGCAAGCTACACACACACACACACACACACACACACAATGGCAGTGGACAGATGTGTCTCCAGAGTGCTCCTGGCTCCTGTTGTCTTTAACAGATCTGGGTTATCTTAAGAGGCCCAGGCGAGATTTATCTCCCCTTGACTTCACTAAGCCTTCAGGTGCTGTCAGACAGCACTCATTCTCTGCACAGACACATCCCAAACCACACACACACACACACACACACCAATCACTCACAAATACACAAAAATTACGGCTAGTCAAAGAAGTAATTATCTTATGTCTATAGAGGCCCTCTGTCAGAGGACTTAACTGCCTCACTAATTCATGCCCCAGACATGCTCAAAAATGCCCTTCCGGCAGTGCATCTTATCCAAAGAAACTATTCAGTGTATTGAGCATACTGGGGGGAAAAACGTATTTCAGTCTGCAGGTGTGGCTGAGAAGGGCGTTTAATCAGCAGATATGTCCAGCCTCGCTGCCACCCCCCACTTCCTCCAAGCCATTTTAAAGGCAAGTGGAGGAACTGGTTACGGGACAGGCCCTGGGGCGAACCTCCAACGACTGAGATGCAGCGTCACGGCGCTGAGCTCACGGCTGCTCTCACATCACGGGGGACCGAGCAGAGCTGCAGCCACTGCATGACTAAGAGAAATTCATCTGAATTCACGGGACAAGCCGGAGCGAAACCTGACACAATCTCCCGGCACAGCTGAAAGTGGCCTTTCATTCCCAGGCAAAGACTCAGTCAGTAACTGGCAGGCGTAATGCGCCTGGCTGTTGTGTAAATATATATATGTGTGTGTGTGTGTTTGTTATGATTTTTATCAAATGAGAAGCTCTCTCAAGGACCGACAAGCCTCTGTGGTGTTTAATAATGGAGAGCCTTTCTGTTGCTGCTATACACCCCCCCCCCCCCCCCGCCCGCCAAGCACTCTCTCACTTTGGTGTCCAATCAGCTCGCCCAATGCCAGCTTGTGCGCACCGTACCGCAGACCCCCGGCCGGGCGCGCCAGAAGGCTTCCAGCGGCTCGCCTCTCCTTCTCCTCTACCCGCGCGGGGGCGGGGTGATTTCCGACAGGAGCGCCGTGTGACGGATCGATCGGCTGATGGAGTCTGACGGCGTAGGAGGCCGGCAGGGCGCCCCGCCTGCCTCGGAGGATGCCTGCGGCTGGGTCGGCTCGTCCCGGGCGTCGGGACATCGATGTCCCGACAGGTGTGGCAGAAGCCTCCCTGTCATATAGTCGGGGGAAATGTACACCTAATGTCTGATGTGAGGGAGAGAGACAGGAAGTAACAGCAGAGGGGAAACGCCGCCCTTCTGCAGACTCCGCCCACAACTGAGGGGAGCTGAGAATATCAAAAGCCAGGAGAAGGGTACAGTCAGACGCTGCCTACGTGCTGTTTGGGGCGTTCCGGACATGAATGTTCATATAAAAACACGGCCAAATTATACACGGACGTGTTCATATTAAAAACTAGGACATTCTAATTAGCAAAGTGTATGCAACTACATGCTGTCATTGTTAGCTGGACCGATAAGAAGACTGGCTTTGCAACTCCCCTAACCTAGCTGTGGGGATGAGCGAGCACAGCTAAACCCCACCCCCCTGCGTGTGACCACTCCCCTTCTGTCTCCACTAGGTTCTCCGTGCTGTGTTAATCAGGGCCAGTCTGCCTCCAGGGGTCAGCGGCCGGCGCGACACAGCGACTCCGAGGCCTCTCATCTGGCGGAGGGGGTCTGACCGGCGTACGGGGGCGCGCGTGCCAAAGCCTGCCATTACTGCATTCTGTCACCGCCGTTAGCTACAGGCCCACCGTCCGTGTAATTACCACATGGGTGGTTAATGACATGCTGCTTTCATCCGCGGGGCCTGTGTTTGTTTCTCGCCCACGCTGTCCTCGGGCATGGGGAAAGAAACCTTGAAAATACTGGGCACTGAGCTTTCAATTTACCCGCAATCCCGAGCGTCCGCTGCGGACAGGGACGCTAAGCAGCGCTGTGGCCGGTAAAGCAGACGCGTTTTCCTTCTTGCTGTTGCTGTTTGTTTGAACCTTTTTTTCTGTTTAAATTGTGAGAATGAGCAACAGATAAGCTATTTTACAACCATTCAAGGGTCTGAAAAAAACACCCCCTTCTGCACTCACCTATCTTGACTATGGACCTCAGCAAGGCTGTTTCTGTCAGGGAGGAAAAAAGCCCTCACTCAAGAGGATACAAACTGCCACTGTGAACTTATAGGAGGCCTTTCATACTAGATTTAGATGCTGGCAAAAAAAAAAAGAAAAATCTAAACTGAAACAATGGTTTGCTTTAGCAGACATACCAGTTTCACTGATGAAATTATAATTTTCTAACCACAACTACAGCCAGCAGTAAATGCGGTTGGTCATGCCAGAATATGCCCATTGTGTCTTATTAGCAGTCTCTCAAAAGCATATCTGAAAAACCTGTTTTGTACAATCAAGGTTTCCAGTATGATAATGAACTGGATGAGTAAGGGAGATGATAGAGAGAGAGAGAGAGAGAGAGAGAGAGAGAGAGATGAACAAAGAGAAACCAAGAGAGAGGGCTTCTGACTACCTTCTCGAACACTTGTTGCCACTGTGCAATTTAGGCGCACACACACACATACATATATATATATATATATATATACACACACACACACACACACGCACACACACACGCACACACACACGCACCCGCACACACACACACACACACACACACACACACACACACACACACACACACAACCCACTCCACCCCACCCTCCCTAAACCGAGCCTAAACTGTAGCCCAAGCTAGAGGGTGTGTGGTAGAAGGGCGTAGTACCACGGCGGGTCTGCTCACAAGTTTAGATCATCCTCACCCAGGTGTGGGACGGGCAGTCCAACGGCGCCGCCGGCCCATGTGACGGGGGAAGGCGGGGCTCCCCTCCAGCAAGCTGTATGCGAGCTGTATGCGAGCCGGGCTGTTGCTAAGCGTTGGATTCACCTCGAGGTGGACAGAGTCGGTTCAAGTGGGGTATTGTGTCGCACCACTGGATCAAATTAGCAGAGGAAAACGAGACGGAGAGCAGACACCAACACACTAATGAGATCTGCAGCCGCCCACACGCACATTCTCTCCTGCTCTGGTGTGTGTGTGTGTGTGTGTGTGTGTGTGCGTGTGTGTGAGACCGTCAGTGCTCTGCTTACTTCCCTCCATCACACACAACCTTTGGATTCCTGTGTAGCTGCACCTACTGCATCTGCCTGCATAAATATTTGCACTTGGGTGGAGAAGGTGTAGAGGTGGAGAGGGAAGCAGCAGATGGCCACCACCGCTGTCTTTCTCCACACACACACACACACACACACACACACACACACACACACACACACACACACACACACATATTTATACACAGCAATGGATTTCTCAGTGGCCAACTTTCAGGAAGGCGGTCTGCCATCTGGCCGGTCGAAGGCCCCCTCACACTGATCCGAGCGCCACAGAGCTGTGACAGCGAGACCCCCTCCAGCTGCACTCTCTTCCCCGGTGTGCAGGCTTATACCGGGTGGATACAGCATAACACTTGCTCTAGGGTACAGCGCACACACACACAAACACACACACTCCCTCCCTCCCTCCCTCCCCTCCGGGGTCCTGACCGGCTGAACCCGCACAGACCCCCTATCGAGATGTTTAGAAATAATAAAGGGGCAGTACCAGCACCTTAGAACCTCTCTTAATCTTTCGCTCTCTCGCTTCCCTTTGCTCATCCTCTGTATCTCTCTCTCCCTCATTTTCACTTTCTCTGCCTATTTTTAAACACATAACAGTTCATCTCTTGAAGTGTGGTCTGTCAGGATTCATACCTGTTGTGATCTGTGCAGTAAGAGGCTTGCTGATTTAACAGGTACAGTGCAAGCCCCTTTTATAATCCTGTCATTATGGAGGCTTAACCCCCTCAACTATTAAACAAACAGGTAGAAACCAGCTCTAACCAAGCAGGTAGAAACCAACACTAAAGGGTTTTCCAGTGTGTGTGTGTGTGTGTGTGTGCGTGTGTGTGTGTGTGTGTGTGTGTGTTTGTTCAGGGGAAATCAGTAGGCTTTGGTGTCTCTTTTTATATGTGACCTTGGTTAAATTCACACACACACAGACACACACACACACACACACACACACACCCCAAAAACACGGTCAGTTTCTGGCACACTAATAGCCCAAAATAAAACGCTGAGGGGTCAAAAGTGAGCATCCACTATAAACAAAGAGGCCAGGGACATCTGAGACTCTCTCTCTCTCTCTCTCTCTCTCTCTCTCTCTCTCACACACACACACACACACACAAGTACAAACACACTTGAGTACATAGGCAAGGGCATCGTCATGGTTTCGGTTGCGCTCAAAAGAGGAACAAACAACTCTGTAACTACCTGCCCCATCACTGAATGACATCATCCCTGATACCAGATAAAAAGCAACCTGTCTGCACAAGATAAACAAGGCGGGGGGAGGGGGAGTGAACCCAACGGCTGTGGTCAATAATTACTCGGGCAGAAGCCCCTGAACACGACCTGATTATCGGCAGAGGGAGCAGGAGAGGTGAACACCAGCACGAGCCGTAGAGGGGTCAGAACAGCTGAGACGTGGCTGCCCGCCACCTGCCCAGAAACCTGAGAAGAAATGGCTGTAGCAGGCTTTACTCGGGACCACATCTGAATTAATAATGCATGCCCGTATATAACAGACAGCTGTAGCATCTAGTGAGGAAGCGAGGCGTGAACTGTGCATGTGGGTGTGTGTGTGTCTGAGAGTGCGCGCATGCTTTTCTGTGCTGCACATGAAATATAAAGGCAAGAGAAACAAATCCTTCTTTTATGTCGATGTTTATTTTACTTTACAACTTGAAGTGCTTGTACTTAAGTATATTGAACTGCCACCTACATTTACACCCATACGTATTATGGTTAAATGTTTTACTTTAGACTTCCAACAAAACCCTTGTTACTTAAAGTTTAAAAAGCTATGAATTAGACCCATCAGTTACCATGTCCAATTATATTTTCAGGCTCGCAAAGAAAGCTGGACAATCGGTGTGTCATACAAGTTCCCACAGCACCTATACAAGCCAATAAAGATGCCTAATGTGTCAAACATATGTCTCCTCCATCCTTCATCTAGACTTCTGGTCCCTGTTCATTACCAGCCAACCAATACGCTGACAGCTCGAATGTTATCCACATGCAGTAGTACTCGAGCCTCTTTGGTATTTTAGTACTTTGAATATGAGAACATTCTATACCATGTCAGAGCCTTTTTTAAAAAATCTTTCATTTCGGTAAAACGTTGATCGAGCATTTCTGCTTTCACTTAAGCACCCAGGTAGGCGCATGGAGAGGCTGCCAGCCCGCAGTAACAGTAGCCTACAAAGTAAACGTCTTCGGCAGCACTATGGCGACTTAACACACCTCCGTCGCGTGTGCAAGCGGCTAGAGAAGCCACGGTGAACCCGTCCACTCGTTCAGGATCGGCACCGAGGAAAACAACAAACAGCGTGACTGTAAACAAGTCCTTCGTAAGATTAGAAATAGTTGTTAAAAAGGGAGAGCTTAGCGAGGCACCACCCTAATCACGCACACTTCCCTCTGGAACCGGCATGCACGTAAATGGCCATTTTTCAAACAAGGAAGCCACGTCCTGCAGCGCTAAATCTATAACAGCTGTTAAACATCTTAGTGTCGAAAATAAGCAATCAATGAAACGAGCAGGAACCTGGCCCATTAGTGAGGGGGTCTTAAGTAATGGATTACCAGCCTGCGAAGAACGCTCTCTGTGGGGATAAAGGAGGTGAGATGGCTCTGATGAGATTTATGGGGGGGGTTGAATGTAAGTGTGTGTGTGTGTGTGTGTGTGTGTGTGTGTGTGTGTGTGTGTGTGTGTGAGTGAGTGAAAAAGAGTTTGGGGAGTTAAACCCATGCTAAGCAGAACACGGCACTCAGACAATAGCAGGCCGGTCTATTCACTGCTGTTGAACACATTCGCCGCGCCCGATAGAGACTTCATAAATGCCTCTCCATCACATCCAACAAAAAGCAGGAACATTAGACACCGCGCCGCGAGCCTGTTTGACGGAGGCTCTGAAGTACTGGAAAGGGAGGCAGCTCGTTAGTCGCAGCACGAGACCCTGGCCAGCTCTGCGTCACACCACACGGATGGACACAAGCAGCGGAATGCGGCGGAACGCGGCGGTGTTTGGGGACAGTTACATAAAGGCCATAAAAAAGCGGTGTGTTGGTGGACGGGAGAGTCTGTAGATGTGGGGACCCCACTTCCGGAGGGGTCCGGAAAAGGGGGCACGGGAAAAGGTGGTCAAGCTCAGGCAACCAGGGTGAGAAGGACGAGGAAATTGGCGGGGGCTTCCATGCCAAATCCTGAATCAGCTTCCATCTGCTCCCAAGAGCCAAGACTCCAGACACAATCTCGAGAAGGCACAATCCGAAACGCTGATGACATGGGAAAATGTGAGTTCACTGCTGATAAGGAAATTGATTAAACAGGTGAATCCGAGCGAATAAATACTGGTCTAGAATGTTAGTTTTTGGAGATTTGATCGAATTTCCAATTTCAGTTTGGTGAGTACAAATAATAAAAAAATAACTTTTTATATAAAAAAATTCTTAAAGGAAAAGGATCGCTAATAATCAGCAGGTACCAATGAAGACAACCAAGGAACAGCATGCTCTCAGATCGGCCATGTGATAGTATAACACAATAAAATAACAGCAAAGCCAGCTGGCCTGCATGCTCTTTTATGATGATGGTGAGGTCAGAGGCAGCAGAACACACACACACATGCACGCACAGTGTCATAAAAAACAAAAACAAAACACCCAAACAACAACAAAACTTGTTGACATTTGAACTAGACGGATGTCTACCCATGGCCTACTTCGTTTATCCCAAATACCCGATGACGTGCTTCCAGACCGCAGCGCTCTACGGCTGCGATGGTGCCGTGCACCTAGCGGCGGGGAAGGCGCTCATGACAAGAATGAGCAAAAAGGACAAAGAAAATCAATATTTAATGCGAGGTGACGGAGGATGTGTGCGAGAGGGACACACGCATATTTAAAGAGAGGTGTAGGAGCTATGAAAGAGCATGGCTAATAGTAGCGACTATGGGGGGGGGGGGGGGAAGCGTTCGGTAGGGGTGTCATCGTGGTGAGACGCGATCCGGCAGGGAAACGTGCAGCTCATTACAGTAGATTTATTACCGGAGGATTCACATGCGGCATCTGGAATGGACAGTGCAAAGAGAACATCCTGTCGGGGAGCAATTAACACACAGACTTAGCGTTTGACCCATCGAGTGCACGCGAGAGACGTGCGTAAAAGGTGGTTCTGAAAAATCCCGCAAGTATGCTATTTATTCTGAGCATGTTAAGCGCACGTTTGACTAGCTATAGCAATATTTTGATTAGGAGTAATTACATTTGCTGATGTTCTGATGGGCTTTCTGCACAGTCCCCTGAAACCTGGCAAATCTGAACAGTCATTTGAACGGAAAACCCACGTGGGCATTTTTAATGGGGTACGTGTATAGCATTGTGACGTAGGCTGTAATGCTTCTAATTAAGGCCATTAGTAGTATCATGGAGGTCTGCAGTAAACACGCTGGAACAGACAGGTGATTCGTCACGTGATCACTGAGCACTCCATCCGAGAAAGGCAGCCATGAAGACACTCTATGTTTCTAGGCAGAGCTCAGAGAGCGATGGACTGTACCATTTCCTTCGCAATGACCGCAATGGTTATTTCCAATGGGATTCATGTCTCACACACACACCATCCATGTTCCACACACAACCATCGGAATGCTCACCACCACTGCACTGCACATTTACTCTGCTGGGTATAAAGACACTCTTCTCCACACTTAACAAAACACACCCATCCATCCATTCACACACAGAACATTAGAGGAAGTGGTTGGACTGATGTGCATTGTCAAATCAGTAGTCCACATCATGCAACTCCAATGTAAAACCACCTCTTAAAAATGTTCTGTGTCCAGATCCTGTTTCTGCTCTTTTTCAATTACATAAAAACAAACTTTGGGTTTAATCATAGAAATGTCCCAGTCAGTAGGCTCATCTTACCCAAGATAGACTGTTACTGCATGTCCCACTTCAAAGTGTGGTGGAAACTCAATCCAAGCGATCAGCCTTAATGCATGTCCTTCTATCAATAACACTCCGCGCCGACCTGCCCGGCAGTCAGCTGCAACACGATATGCATCTGACACTTTTCATTATTTCAAAAAATCTCTCCACGCTTCAGCGCCATTAGCGGAGTGTATAGTGCCACTCAAATGAAAGCTATTGTGGCTGGCTGATTGCATTTGAGCAGAAACAGCAACATGATTATTTAATTAGAAGCAGAACGTTCTAGAGCCTCCTTATGGGTTAAAGAGTGAGCTGATTGCTTAATAGCTACTCTGCCTGAATCCATAAACTTTTTAACAGACATCGGAACAGTTGTGTGCTAGACACGAGGTTCTTTGTATTTGCAGAAAAGTCCATGAGCTACAGACTGAGGTCCACCACCTAGATGGAGGAAAGGTGAAGGAGACGGAGCTAAATGCCAGGCTGGGTTGAAGACCAGTGTGAGCAGTGCATGGAGTAGGAAGTCATCGGGAAGGTCTGGACACTCCGTCTCGCAGCTGGTTCCGACGTAATTGCTCCACTGGTTTGGGTTGACAGCAAAGGGGCTCTCGCAGGAGAAAAAAAGTCGGACTCATAGGATTACAGGCTGGTGTTGAAGGTTTGGAACACAGCAGGCTGAGAGCAGCTCTTCCAACAAGAGAGCCCTCAGGAACCAGGAATGGTTCACCACGATGAACGCACGGCCACAGCTAAAGACAACGTGTTTTATGGTCCCTCACGAGGCACAGAAGCAGAGAAAAGAGGAAATGAACAGGAGGGGGAGGGGCAGAAATTAGAAGAAACAACCCTTGAATGTACCCAGGGCAAATAAAGGCTAGTATCTGAGGTAAAAGGGCCAGTCACGGCTAATAATTATTGTGGAGTTCAAGGCAATTTTGCCGCACTCAAGATCTGCTTTTGGCGGCGGGATAAAAGGCGGTGCCATTAACAGCCATCAAGACTGGACTGTAATTAGCCTCTGGTTTCAAACATATTCTGCAGCTTAACTTTAGAGTGCATCAATTCAGCCGGCTCGCTGGGTGAAGCCGGACCCCTTGCTGGATCTGCCTGGCCGGCTCTTCCCTCAAATGGTTTTTGACTGATGCCTTTTGATGACACATGGAGTAAATATATAAATAACTGTGGCTGACAAATCACAGCAGTGTATTACTATTGATCAGAGAGTACGGTGTGAGAAAGAAAAGAGGCAGACACAGGGAGACACTACAGCTCTATTAGCTCGGATTGAGATTACTGTCGCTCATGGAGCGGCCCAGGAGTTCTGCATACCCAGAGGGTAAGGGTCAGCTGGCATGCTGGAACCATCCACTGGCACCCAGGAGCTGACTTAACAAATATGAGAAGCCAGAATACTCGGAAAGACAAGAAATGAAGGAAACAAATTTTGTTTTGTGCCCAAACAATAGGTGGATCCCAGGAAAGATAACTCACTCTCACCCACATGAGCTTCCTGTATATTCCTTTTTTTGACAGCTGTAGTGATAAACATTAAGAAGAGTTTCCTGCTCCGCCTCCCAAGCTTTTTAACAGGCGGTGTGTCCCAAACCTTTACTGTCCACCCACTGTGCCTGGTTTAAAATCTCAATGCTACCCCCAGTACACAGGAACCTACAAGTACTATTCCAAACTATCCCTCTCCATCATCCTCTTGCCCTTTTTCTGTCTGTCTGCCTCACTCTATCTTTCTCTCTCTCTTACTGCGATCTGCCTGCTGGTCGGCTCTGGACTGTTCATGGTTTGACAGGATTGACAAGCTCCCTGGCATAGCTTTAGGGTCAGGGAAGTGGCATGGCTATCGAACAAACACCTGTCTTTCCTCCAATCTAGCCAGCCAGCAAGCCACCCACAGGGTGTGGCCCCTGTCTGCGCTGGATCAATGGCACCATTAAACTTCTCTACCCAATCCTCACTGTCAACAGCACCTCCACTTTTGCCAGAAACCAAAGGGCAAATTGGCCTGTTGGCTCCGGCTCTTGCTGTCCCGTTGCCTGTGTCTGCGTCAGCCAAGAAAACAAACCAGTGACCTCAACAACATGGAAGCTATTTTTGTCATTATTATCCCCAGCCGTATTGGCGTAAGACGGGGAAAAGGGGGTGGGGATCGGCAACGATTCGCACCTAGCCATCCCAAGAAATGATCCCCTACTCAAAACTGTAAGCAACAACCCAAAGATGCAGACAAGAGGCACAATTGATTTAAAACCCAGGATAGAGGTAAACTACAGTTTACATTTACCTGACACTTTTATCCAAAGCAACTTACGATTATGACTGACAATTATGAACTTTGTTCTGTAATCCACTGAGGAGGAGCTGAACAGGGAGGACTCAGCTGCCTGGGCGGGAGCGGAGGTGTAGCCAAATTCTGCGCAAACTGAAAGCGAGGCCGTACTGGAGGTATTCAGAGCTGCTCAATCCCCCAAGGACAACTTAACACGATACTGAACAGAGCAAGTTTCAACACGTCCATCAGGCGTTTGTTCACACCGACTAACAGTTCCGTAGAACTGGAACATATTTTATGAGTCCAACCGGTTCCTGTAGGTGGCGGACTAAATCATGTAATATTTTAAGGCATGTTAATAAATGAACACTCACAATTATTTAAAATTCAAATGTATTCTTTTTTTTTTATTGACATGCCTTGTGTTCAGCCTCACAATCAACCGCCTCAATCAACAAACAGCTAGAAGTGCAGGTTTGCCATATTAAGCCTGTCAGGGATTTTTTATGTCTGAAGCTGCTGTTTGCTGGGATTCTGGCTGCATGTTACTGCTCATCAGAGGAGACCCTGCTGTTCCTCACATTGGTACAGCACGCTTTAGGCTCTGTGGGGCTGCCCTGGCTTGAGGCTTCCGCAGTTCTGATGCTGGGGTTTTTTTTTGTTTTGTTTTTTTGTTTTTTTTTCCAAATCCAAGTATGGACCTTTGCGTTCTCTCTGAGGGGATCAGCGAAGTTGTCATAGAGACCAGTCTCTCTTGCTCTCTGAAACTCAGGTGGGTTGAGCTAAGCCTAAAGTGAACATTACAACGCCATCTCGGGGGACTTGATTACCACGGTGCTGCACTTCCAAGCCTCGGAGATTAGTGGAGTGAGCGCAAATTTTCTCCGTTTCCGGAAGAAGAGCGAAGCCATTTCACCTGAGGATGCAACAGCAACACGATCCTCTCCTATCTCGGTTCTTTCCCTTACAGTGTTCTGATACTATAGATATAGATTCACAGCTTTTTTTTTTTGCCCTTAATACCGGTCTGTGCAGTGAAATGGTTTTGGAGTCACTATAGAGATTAGCCTTGGCTCTGCTCTGTGCCATTGTGTGGCGATTACGATACTACAACAGCCTTTGGGCAAGTCTGGATCTGCCCGTGTCGACTCGTTGGGTACGGCCTGTTCCGCAAGTCTGTACCCCACTCCACCCCTCCCACCCAGCCATGAGCTGGAGTGGTCTAACCTGCCTGACCTGATATGATCCACTTTGGATACACAGAGGCCTATTGTTCTGCCCATGCTGCTTCCGGGTAGCTTGACCTTGGCGTGCTACATTCAAATGCTGGAACATTTTGGAAGTCAAAGGAAAGTTCAGACTGAAATACTGAATGCTGGGAAAATGAATGCAAACAATATGAAATAAGTTGAAGCCCAAAATAGTCCTGTCAAAGAGCATAAGCTATTTTTTGTGTTAGTGGTAGTCTTCCTCCTTATAGAGCATAAGCTGTCATTTGTGTTGGCCAGAGACTTCACGCCGACAGTGACTGCATTTGGCAAGTGGTTTAAAGCTTTTACAATTTCCTCCAACTATTCCAGAAAAAAAAAAAAAAAGCTTCTGTTCTGACACTGTATCAGACACGTTGACTTAACAGTGAACTCAGCAGCCTGGCACGAGCCGTCATAACTACCATCATTACCAGCACAGAAACCACCGAGCAAACTCAAAGCTCTGAAGAAGCCCGGAACATCTGTGGCCCAGGAAGCAGCTGCATGCAGAACCTTCCTACACCCTGGTGGAGAAGTGTTTTCACATAGGTGACATAGGTGAGGAGAATTTGCACTGTGTTCTGTCAGGTGACAATCCCGAGCTGAATGTGCTAATATCGTTACATCCAAACACATCATTATGTTAGTGGGGTGAGGGGTGGTGCTTGTGTGTGAGTGTGTGTGTGCGTGTGTGTGTGCATGTGTGAGGGGGCGGGGGGGCATACTCTGAACTGTCAAACTTCTTAAGTCTTCTTGACTCCTCAGGCTCAGCAAAGCGATGGCCCATGGATCACAGGGGACAGTCATTACTGCCGTGCCCTTGTCTGTTTTTCACAATCAAGTCAAGTAAAGGCTGAAGTGGACTCCTCGGACACGCCGTTGCCATGGAGCTGCGGGAGCGGCATTAAGAGGCTCCGCTCGCGGATGCACATTTGGGGGAATATGCATAGCAGAACATGCTCAGGATGGTAATGCCGAGGCCACGTGAGGAGTCACTTCCTGTGTGTCAGAGTCGCACGTGATCAAATCATTAGTTTGTTTGCACAGTTACAGGCTGAAAATGTGCAAGTGTGTACTGGATTTTTCTTGTTCTTCTACTTATGCCCTTCGTCTCAGACACCTGATGATTTTGTTTTTTTAATGAATCACTAAAGCAAAGTTTAGTACAAGAGTTTGCACAGCGTGAGCCATAATCCTTCAACAAAGCAGGCGAGACATCTCACTCCCCCAAGGTCATATTACTGTAGCTGAGGTAACCTGCTATACGTTGCCTAATGTGGAGAAGCGCAACGTGCCAGAGAATTCCGGGCGATTCCGAACAAAGCATGGAGAATTCCGCTCAGGGCCACGTAGAGGACGCTGCATATCTGTTCACATATGCGATGTGCTTACACCCCACTTCCACGCAGGTGAATGAGCACCGACAAGACCACTCCCGTGCTGTTTACACGGCATGAAGCCATTCCAGAATCTTCCCTTCTTTCGCCCCAAAGTTTAAAGATACTTTGCTCAGGAGAGAAATGAGGTAAATGTGGAAAACACCTTTCATGCTGATAATTGAAATTTAATTCATGATCACACGTGTATTTTGTGGAAATACATTTCAACAATGATCAAAGGCAATGACTACTGTGGGCAAACTCATGTTGTAAGTAATAGCCTGGCAATGTTCCCAAAACACACCGCTCTCTGTACTTTCGATGGAAATATACATTTTCATATTACAACGATAAAAGCAAACCGAGAGGGGAAAAAAAACAAGCACAGATGTGCTGGATTTGTAATTGTAATCCTACAGCTTTGAAAAAAAGAGAGAGAGACAAATTCACCAAAACAAAAGCAACCTGATAAATATTCATGAGTGTTTCCAAGCCATGCAGCGGATTCGCTCAGCTGCGAGCGAGTGAACCTTGCATTGACCTACTTAAAAGAATGCCTGATGACAAGGCCATCGAGGGTGTTTTCCATCTGCAAGTCTAGTGGGGCAGAAGAGGCCGGCCGCATGCCCTTCTGTGGCTCAGCAGTGGGGGAGGGGGGCAAATCCATATGCTGTTTTGCCTGATTAGCTTGGTGAAGGGCAGACGAAGTCTGTCTGTCTCTTCCTCTCACTTGTCACTCTGCTGCCATTTTGAGTCCTGATTTTGTAGCAGTTCTTTTTGAGTCCGGCTGTTGCAAACGTTCGAGGGTCATGAGCCGCGTTTCCTGATGCTCGTCGGTGGAGTCCAGACTCCAGAGTTAATGTTAGTGTGTTTGTGCCCCCGATGTACAGAGGGAGGACATACGGACGATCCGGAACCGCGCTGCGGGTGGAGCGCCGAACTGCACCGCGACATGGCGCTCCGAGGCAAGCTGCACCCACCCGAGTTATAAAAGCGCCTAACCACCACCACCCCCCACCAGCACCCTGCCAACTCCTCACACCTCCCCCCTCCGTATAAAGCAGCGCCTCCCTTAGCGTGAGTGTGTATAGGTGACACTCCTGAGAGATCTGAAAAACTGCCTGCCATCCAATCAGAGAAGGCGGCGGGGGGGCGAGGGTGCAGCAAGCCCCTGCGAGCCCGGGAGGAGGAAGGGGTACTGGGGAGGGTGATCAGCGCACAGGTACACATGGAACACACACACACGCACGTACACGCGCGCACAAACACACATATGCGCACTTCACAATAATTGCTGCACAAATGACTCACCCACTGCCGCAGCTATGCTCCACCGAGCACTACAACCCCCAGCGGCTAGTCAGGGAGGGGGCGGGGACTTTCAACCAATGACGGCCCATTTAGGAAAAGCCTACTCCAGATTAAAGGGGCTATCGTAGAGACTGTTACTATCCATTAGTCCATAAAACTGTGCAGAGGAGCCACGCTTATCGCTCACTGCTCTCCAGCTTATTTATTCCATCAGCTCTCCGGGCTGCTGACTCTCCAGGGCAGGTTTGCGGTCCGGGCCGGGCCACGGCACACAAGGCCCAGGGGGAATGGACCCCACAACGTCCAGAAGAGCTGATCTCCTCCGTGCGGTGTCTCTGGGTCCGCAGCCCTCATTGATCAATGAGCCCATTGTAGGTTTTTACAGGCGGTTGTGCGGGACCTGCCCAAACAGACGATGCAATTGGCTGCCAGAACCACAGAGGATTCATCACACTCGGCACCGGTCCAGGCCCTGCACTCCCACACACAAACAGACACACACACACACACACACACACACACACACACACACACACACACACACACACCGCAATCATGCACTTCACCACCAATTCTGCACTCTATACACACACACACACACACACACACGCACGCACGCACACACGCACACACACACACACACACACACACACACACACACACACACACACACACACACACACACACACATACACAAACACAAAGCCCTAATCTACTTGAAGTCCCCCAGTCCTCTGTAGATTGAATTGGAATTACTCCACTATTCCCCAAAAATAAGACATTGGGAAATTAGAAAAATAACTGTCCAATCTCAGCTGTGGTCAGCCTCTAGGTCAATCCAGTGACAGCCATAAACCCGATGGGCCGTAGTGAAACGTCAGGCCATCACACAACGCTCATCGTTCCGTCCATTGAAAAGAACGGAGGGCGCTCCTTAAATTACAACTCCTGTCCTGATGTACATCAAGACTCCAGAAAAGTGCACTTCTGTAGCAAAAGCATGTGTTCTGTACTGATCCGAGCTCTAGGTAGGGCCCTCTATATCATTTTTAGATCAAATACCCATTTTCCCACCACTGTGGACACATGACAGATCCTCAGAGCTGAATGGTTTTTCAAATTCTTTCCTCTTTCGTCTCTTTCAATGAACTTTCGGGGACGATATGATGCCAAGTGAGTCAGAATAGGGAAGACATATTCGGCACTGAAAAATGCTCAGGGTACGGATGACGCACACGCACACACACACACACACACACACACACACATACACACACACACACACACAGACCAGTTGACCTACAGTCCATGGGCAGAGTAGCGAGAGCAGAGAAAGGAAGACAAAGCGAGAGAAAAAAAACAGACTGAGGAAAAGCGGGAAGTTGTCCCGAGGCTCCCACATAAACCCCACAAGGCTCAGTGCTCCTAGCGGCCGCCGAGGGCCCCAGAGACGATGGTGGGCGGTGCAGTGGGGATGTGGTGTGCAGTGCTGCTGTGGCCGTTAAAGGCATACGAAGTTTCACGAGATGCCGGCTGCCGCACTGGGGCGCTCGCCTCGGGAATCTCCCCGTCGAAGCTCGCGGTCCGAGAGCCACACGGAAAAGCTGTGAAAAGCGTGCCTCAATTTCTCGGGCTGTCGGGAGGCATCACAGTGCATAGATATGAAGAAGATAAGGAACCCTTAAGTGTGGTGTTGAATAGAGATTCCTCGAGAATTCTGTAAACACAGCGTACTCGCGCCCAGTGTAAACACAGGGTACACAAGCCCAGTTTAAACACAGCGTACCTGCGCCCAGTGTAAACACAGGGTACACAAGCCCAGTTTAAACACAGCGTACCCGCACCCAGTTTAAACACAGCGTACCTGCACCCAGTGTAAACATAGCGTACCCACAGCCTTGTTGCAGTGTCAATCTGCTGTATCCAACAGCAATCACTCAAAGAACACAACCATACAGATTAAAGAATTACCCAGCACAATATAACAGCCCAGTCCTAATGCCTCAGTACAGGGGGCGGGACTCCAAACAGGATGGAGGCAGGGCTTCAGCAGACTGGCTTATCAAATTCTGCAAACATGTCGAAAACTGATACACAGCCGCGCTGCCCAAAAAAAAAAATTTAATAAATGTGTGTGTACCTCCCATTAATCACAATTCTCATTGTGTGTGTGTTCTTCCTGTGTGCATGCCCTTTCCTGCTTTAGCCTGATGCTCAGAGAGTGAGAAAGAGAATATGTGTACGTGTGCGTGCGTGTGCGTGTGTGTGTGTGTGCATGTGTGCCAGATAGAGAATGAGAGCAGACATGACGAGAGAACAGCTGCAGTGTCACATCGAACGAGAGGCGAGCTTGTTATGGCTAAACACCGTGATGAGACGGATGCACACGGCACATCAATCCAAGCATCATCGACGAGAACTGCACTAACCGCCACACCAAAGGCAGCAAACTGTCCTCGAGGGTGGACACAGCAAACACACGCTCTATTTACAGGACAACACGACAAGTCCGCATTTTTAGGAGGGGTGCAATTAGTTTCATTTCAATCCGTGTCGCACCAGTGAAAAAAAAACGCCACGCAAGTCCACGCCGCCTGCTCCGGCCAGACCCGGGTCATGGCACCGGCACTTCGGTACACAGCGGCATAAAAAATGTTTAAAAAAAAGGCTTTTGAAATGTCAAGCTGCTTCCCGGGAGAGGCAAATCTGACCGATAACATGACAGCGTGAGCAAGGGGTCGGCTGCGTGGGACGAGTGTCTGGAACGCTGACGGGAGCACTTTAAGCCGTGCTCCCTGTGTTCGACCCCGGGGGAGCGTCGAGACGGCCTCACCTGTAGCGCTCCCAGCTACGCAGCTAAATAACTGTTTCTGGATGTGCGGTGCACTTAGTATCTGTTTACTCTTCTTAGCCTGCTTAGCATGGCCTACCACATACTGTTGGCTGTTCTCAGAAACAGCAGAAGCAGGTAGTTAGGTAATTATGGTGTGTCCAAGTGTCTACTAATCCCGTGTTTGTATCTCTCATGTTTTGTGGGGAAAGCTTTTTGCACCGTGGGCCTGGGTTAGAGCCCAGTCAGCAGTTGGAGGCAAGGACAGGGTCCAGGACATGGCGGACAGGTTCCAGGATGCGGAGCCCCTAGCAGGGGAAAATCAGGGTGGGTTGGAAGAGTCACAACACCCCCAGAAAAGCCAGACAGGGGAGGCAGAATAAACTCAAGAGGTGTAGCAAGGCCCCCGAGCCGAGGGCCGCAACCGCCCGCCTGTCAGCATGATGAAGGGGAGGACAGAGAGGACCGGAGTGCTGGTGAGGGGAGGCTGATGCGGGATACAGCAGAGGAAAGCGGCCCATGCCTTGGAGGGGAGGATCATGGGAGACGTAGTCTATATATCAGGGCGAGTGTGTTTAATGCACACTGAGCTCAGCGGAGACGTAATGGGGGAGAACACGAACACTAACATGCAGCCGGTGGGGGGTGGGCCCTGGTCCCCTGGGTCTGCAAGCCTGGATCAGCACCCGGCTGATGGATCACTTCTATAGAGTGGGAAATTGCACCAGCGCAGGACATCTCACTTTACTGTTCTCACGGGTGGGCCTGACTGCAGAAAGTACTGAGGACCCAGCCCACACATGCTCAAAGCTTCACACGTGTACACACAACCAAACACACACATTCAAAGCTTCAGACTCTCACACACACACACATACACACACGCGCACACACACGCACACGCGTGAGCTCAAGGCTTCACACGTGCACACACATGCACACACACACAAACACACACACTCAAAGCTGCAGACTCACACACATGCACGCACACACACACACGCGCGCGCGCTCAAAGCTACACACAACCAAACACACACATTCGAAGCTTCAGACTCTCACACACACACACCTGCAGACACGCGTGTGCGTGCACACACACACAACGACCACACACATCCTCAAATCTTCTACACCTCTTTCACACATACTGACAGCCATGAGCACATCTTCAAGATCTAACGTGTGCGTGCACACACATACACACACTCACAAACACACACACAGAAGCGGCTTGTAAAACACAGAAGCGGACACAGGCGTGTATGCACACGGAAGTCTTGCTAAACCAGCCCATGCGGTCACTGAGTCACCTGAGCACCAGCTAAACCGCCTCCCCCAGTTTAAACGCTCCCAGCAGGAAATGTAGCGGATGTCGCCCGAGGCCAAAGTTTGCTCTTCCATCGTACCTTCTCCCACTCGCTCTGGCTGCTTATACAGCAGCCGCTGCTCTGCAAAGTTTCTCCTATAGCATTTCTCCCTGTAATTTCTAGGTGTTGCTCACACCGCAACATTACCAACATGAGAGGGTTGCAACCTCAAGACAGCCAGCTGTATCCGGCCACTCTTTCTCTCCGTCTCACTCTCTCTCTTTGGTTGTGTTCCTTTTCACAACCACATCCAACAACAGTTTTCAAAGTATCGGTAAAACATTTGTTTAGATTTTTTTATCAATGTGGTAAAAGGTTCGCGTAAAAGAATGTGAGTCTACATTTGTTTAACCACCGGAACGTAACTGGAACTGAAACTTTAATGAGGATGCATGTGCGTGTGTGCACGTGGGTGTCTGTGTGTGTGTGTGTGTGTGCGCGCGCACGCGCGTGTGTGTGTGTGCGCGCGCGCGCGTGTGTGTGTGTGTGTGTGTGTGTGTGTGTGTGTCTGTGTGTGTGTGTGTGTGTAAGTATTTGAGTGTGTGCGTGCGGCCCCTTGCTCGTGTGTGTGTGTGTGTGTGTGTGTGCGCGTGTGTGTGCGCGTGTGTGCGCGCGTGTGTGCGTGTGTGTGTGTGTGTGTGTGTGTGCGTGTGTGTGTGCGCGTGTGTGTGCGCGTGTGTGTGTGCGTGTGTGTGTGCGTGTGTGTGTGTAAGTATTTGAGTGTGTGCGTGCGGCCCCTTGCTCGTGTGTGTGTGTGTGTGTGTGTGTGTGTGTGTGTGTGCGCGTGTGTGTGCGCGTGTGTGTGCGCGTGTGTGTGTGCGTGTGTGTGTGCGTGTGTGTGTGTAAGTATTTGAGTGTGCGCGTGCGGCCCCTTGCTCATGTGTGTGTGTGTGTGTGTGTGCGCGTGTGTGTGCGCGTGTGTGTGTGCGTGTGTGTGTGCGTGTGTGTGTGTAAGTATTTGAGTGTGCGCGTGCGGCCCCTTGCTCATGTGTGTGTGTGTGTCTGTGTGTGCGCGTGTGTGTGCGTGTGTGTGTGCGTGTGTGTGCGCGTGTGTGTGTGCGTGTGTGTGTGTGTGTGTGTGTGTAAGTATTTGAGTGTGCGCGTGCGGCCCCTTGCTCGTGTGTGTGTGTGTGTGTCTGTGTTTGCATGTGGGAGAAGGAAAAGGAGAAGTAAAGGAGACAAAACAAAGACAATGAAGAGAGACACGGGTGAGAAAGAGAAATGAAAGACAGAGTGCGAGCACAACAGAAAATGTGTCCAAGCCCCCAGTGAGCAAGCCAAGGGTGACAATGGCAAGGAAAAACTCCCCAAGAGCACGTGGAAGACCGAGACTCGGAAAAGGGGTGCATCATCCTCTTTACAACAATATAAACAATAAAAGAACAAAACAAGGAATGAGAATCAGATAAACAAAGGCTTCTAGAAGTCCTAGTCTGGGTTTGATGAGTGTAGGTGTGTCCAAAACCATCTGGCACAAGAATGTGTGTGTGTGTGTGTGTGTGTGTGTGTGTGTGTGTGTGTGTGTGTGTGCGCGCAAGTGTGCGTGTTTCCCTTTTTTCCTACTGACAGGGCCTTCATGTCTCTCTTCCTCAGATAGCTGCATTCCTGCATGGCTTGTCCACGCAGCAGATAAAAGAAAAACATTAACCTGAGGAGATAGGTGACTCCAACATCTGCATCAAGGACATCCCAGCTGTGAGGGTGTGTGTGTGTGTGTGTGTGTGTGTGTGTGTGTGTGTGTGTGTGTGTGTGTGTGTGTGCGCTGCATAGAAGGATGTGAAAAAATTCCCCCTCTGCCTCCATTTTATCACCTGCAGGTGGCCACAGAGGTGATGGCTCCACCCCCGCTAACGTCACCGCCCGCTAACTCCACCCCTGTCCTGTATGTATCTAGCTGCAAATTTGTTGGGAAAGCGTGGGAAGATCTAGGAGTGGTGTGTTCACATGTGAATCATAATCCTGGACCACAACTGGGTGTTCACGTGTGAATCATAATCCTGGACCACAACTGGGTGCTCACATGTGAATTTTAATCCTGGACCACAGCAGGGGGATCACACGTGAGTTGTAACCCTGGACCACACAAGTAAATCCTAACTCTGGAACACGGCAGGGCGTGAGAATCATAAGCCTGGACCACGGCAGGGCAATCGTGTGTGAATCGTGAGCCTGGACCACTGCTGGATGCTGACAGCACGCTTACTGCACAATAGCTCAATATTGTTGTGGGGTCCATTCCCCCTGGGCCCTGTGTGCACAATAGCTATTGAGCTTGCTCGCTCCCGTTTCCAGACAGGGCATGTAGCCGGTTTCGTCGGGGCCAAGAGGACAAGAAGGGACTTGTCCTTCCTGTTGCAACTTCCTGAAGGAAAGGCATAAGGGGGGGGGGGCAGAAACCGGAGACAGCGAACGAGGGAACGGCATCCCATAAGTGTGTGATTACTTATTTAAGCTCTTCAGAAAGTCTCAACAGGTGCCATGGAGGACTACAGTGTAGCGACAGCAGTGGGGCTTGGGGTTGTTCAACAGATGACCCCAATCATGGGCACAATGTTCCCATAACTGTAACTAGGGGAAAAATACTCTATTCACTCTATTCATATCTCTACAGCTGTGACATTTTTATTTCCTGTACTGCTTATTTCCTCTGCTACCGTGTGCATGCGTGTGTGTATATTTGCCGGGTTCTCAGAAGGTCCTTTTATGCATTGTTTCCTCTCCATACAAGCAAAGCTTTTGTAACTGGCAAATAAGTTCTAATGACACTGGAAATGTTACAAAACGGCGCGGCAGGGGGCCCTAATTGGTCCAAGCGTCAGCCGTAATTGCTCATTTGAATATGCGCATGGTTAAAAGAGAAAATACCACCTATTTCTATCATTTTCAATTAGACCTCTCCAGCACCAGGCCACACTGGAATGCAAATGACTCGCTTATTATCCGGAGTTTCACAAATCACGCAAATGGCGAATTGTTTACTAATATAACCAGAGGAGGCGACTCACGCTGGGGTCTAGAAAAACGGGGCGTACAACGGCACGCCAAAGGCTGGCCACCTTTACGCAGAGCGCCCAGGGCACGCGGAGGTGTGGGTGACGGCCACCTCCTCCCCTCCGCAGAGAAAGCACGAGGACAGCAACACGAGCGGAGTGAACAGGTGTGAAGCCATCGCTATAAATTACAGTGGAACGGCCATGGAGCTGCCCATTCACTGTTGTTTTGCCTGTAGACGTGTGCGATCCGCACGACCTCTGCCATCCGCATACGGGCAGGCTGCTTTCCCCTGATTGCCCCCTCGCTCTCTCTTTCTCTCTCTCTCCCTCCCTCCTTCTGGACTGCCCGCTCTCCTTCCGCAGAGTGTCTCTGCCTCTCCGATTCTGCATCCCACGATCCCTTGCACCGCCAACACCTGCCACCCCTGCCGGCTCCCTTCTGTTTACACCTCGTCCCCATCCTTTTCACGCACGTTGCGGCTCACAGAGACACCTCCTGCTGTGACCCCACCCCCCCCCACCCCATGCAATTTACCCCTGGCCCAACACCCAATCAGCCGGGGCAGGGAGAGGGCACTCTTCCTCTGATTACACTCCCCGAGATGCAGATAGGTCGCGCTCGCCCCGGGTCACATGCCAGAAGGAAGCACCCAGAACCCAGAGGCAGACCACTGAGATTATTACGGCTAGACAATCGGAGCCATTGTTTGCCGGCGCTCGAAAGGTTGCCCACAACGAGGAGATGCCGCCGGGTTAGCCGCGTGGGGTGATGCCGCGATGAATATTGTGCAACTGATCGGCAGGCTTTGAAGGGCGGCGGGATAAAGGTGGAGGAGAGGAACGCGTGTGGCGGGTGGAGGAGGAGAGGTGGAGGGTAGAGGTGCGGTTAGAGGTGGAGGGTAGAGGTGCGGTTAGACTGAGCAGCCAATTATTTTCTATCGAGTCTCCTTCGGCAGCAGCATGTAATACTCACTGATCACAGAGAAAGAGAGAGAGAGAGAGAGAGAGAGAGAGAGAGGGGGAGAGAGAGAGAGAGGGAGAGAGAGAGAGAGAGGGAGAGAGAGAGAGAGAGAGATAGAGAGGGAGTAGTTAAATGAGAAATAAATGAATAAAGAGAGACAGAAGGGAGAAACGGAGAAATAGAGTAGAGCGCACTATAAAATTAACAAGACTATGAATACACTGATAGAAAAAGCAATAATAACATATTACATTATTAAAATATCTGTCAATACATTCAACCCACCAATTAAATTTTGGTTAAAAATATTCAATGGCATCATTAAATCTATACGTCTATATGGCAGTGAGGTATGGGGTCCAATCATTTATCAAAAAGGGTCTTTTTGAAATCTTTAAAAAATTTCATTTGGAAGTTTGTAAAGATCCTAAAAGTAGATTGGAATGTAGCCAATCCGACATGCAGAACTGGGTGAATATTCTCTCTTTCCCATATGTTAGGCTTTGAAATTCCATTCACACTTGCCCACCCAGGCTTCTATCACCACACGGCATCTGAATAACCGCCTACACCCACACACTCCCTCAGAGCCATCAAAGAAAACACATCACATTCACAATACAAGCCCCTACTCCTCAAAACGCAAAATGATAGACAAAACCCTCCAAAACGAATACATTAATAATTTCTTCAGCTAATACGTTTGAATGTTACAGATAATTAAACAGAGGATACATTTCAGCGGACCTGATTAAAACCGAAAGTCTCAGAGACCCAGAGAAGGACAGACAACACGGCCCAGTGCGGCTCAGGAGACCCGGAAACAGAGCGCCACTCAGAGCAGTCTCAGCTCGTGCATCTTTTGAACAGAATGCAACAGGAAATGAAAACGTTACATGCGTGTTTGGGAGAATTTGCTGAACATGTTAAAATATGAGCAGAAATAAAGCAATTTGAATTTAAAGCTGAACTTGAGAGAGCGAGAGAGAGAGAGAGAGAGAGAGAAAGAGAGAGCGAGAGAGAGAGAAATGAAGAAATTAAGTTAGAGAGGAAATAAAGGAGATAGGAGTGAGAAAGAAGAAGTAAAAAAAATGAAATAATGAAGCGCCATTGCAAAGGAATGTGTATTTGTACAGCTACCTCTCACATGTCTTCCATTCTTCCACCTCTACATTAAAGCGCTCTCTCTCTCTCTCTCTCTCTCTCTCTCCCTCTCTGTCTGTCTCTCTCTCTCTCTCTCTCTCTCTGTCTCTCTCTCTCTCTCTCTCCCTCTCTTGTCTCTCTCCTCTCCTCTCTCTCTCTCTCCTCTCTCTCTCTCTCTCTCTTCTCTCTCTCTCTCTCTCTCTCTCTCTCTCTCTCTCTCTCTCTCTCTCTCTCTCCTTCTCTCTCTCTC
This sequence comes from Electrophorus electricus, assembly GCF_041902795.1. Lineage (NCBI taxonomy): Eukaryota > Metazoa > Chordata > Actinopteri > Gymnotiformes > Gymnotidae > Electrophorus > Electrophorus electricus. Next base: position 23,218,234 of record NC_137502.1, read on the forward strand.
TCTCTCTCTCTCTCTCTCTCTCTCCCTCTCTGTCTCTCTCTCTCTCTCTCTCCTCTCTCTCTCTCTTCTCTCTCTCTCTCTCTCTGTCTCTCTCTCTCTCTCTCCTCTCTCTCTCTCTCTCTCTCTCTCTCTCTCTCTCTCTCTCTGTCTTCTCTCTCTCTCTCTCTCTCTCTCTCTCTCTCTCTCTCTCTCTCTCTCTCTCTTCTCTCTCTCTCCCCTCTCTGTCTCTCTCTCTCTCTCTCCCTCTCTGTCTCTCTCTCTCTCTCTCTCTCTCTCTCTCTCTCTCTCTCTCTCTCTCTCTCTCTCTCTCTCTCTCTCTCTCTCTCTCTCCCCATTATGCTGCCTATCCATTAGACAGCATTATACAGATCGGCTAGCGGCCAGCTTAACCCCGCCACTGCTAACACTTTTAAACGCCCTCCGCACGGCACAGTGCGATAAATACAGATCGGCTAGCGGCCAGCTTAACCCCGCCACTGCTAACACTTTTAAACGCCCTCCGCACGGCACAGTGCGATAATGAAGTGCCTGTTTGGACAGCAGAGTGTAACGTTGCCATGGGATTAGGTGCAAAGCAAGCAAAGGTTCTGGAGCTCTGGAGCTCTCCACACCTTCTTCTCCATTCTGCTGAAAAAGGAACCCAATTACGGCATTGTGCTTCTTCACACGGAGCATGGCGGAAGGGAGCAGCGGGAGCGGCAGGGTGACGCGAAGACCCGTAATAGCGCGCGCGAGCGCGATATCCCTCACACCGCCTGCTGCACTCTGCAACAAATCCTCTTCCCCCGCATCGACGCTCGCGCAGCATTCGGCCTGGGACAGACGCGGCTGGTGTGGAATCGCCGGCGCTCCCGAAGGCCAGACGTCTCCCGCGCAAGGCGGCGGTGCTCCGCAACGAGGCGTCTGCCTCGGGACCGCACGCGTGAACCCGGGCCGGAGGTCGTGTCGTGTGCCGTCGCTCGAGGCGGCTTTACCGCACAGGTATGAAGATGAAAGAGGCACACCGGCTTGGAGCCAGAGGAGGCGCGCCGGCTGTCGGGAGACTGCGGAGGCGTCGCGCCGACGTGCCCGTGGCTGCCATCGGCAGCGCGTGCACGACGGAGTCCTATTCCATGCGCCGAGTGGATACATTTCGCGCTTTCCCGCACCGTGTAGGTGGATGGCGGTGGAGAGCACGGCTCGGCATGCGAACAGAGGGGGAACGGAACGTGTTCTGTTCACTGGCATGGGAGAGAGAGAGGAAGCGAGGGGGAGAGAGAGAGAGAGAGAGAGAGAGAGAGAGGGAGAGAGAGAGAGAGAGAGAGAGAGAGATGGTCAAAGAAAGAAAAAGAGAGCGATGAAAGGGGATATCCTGTGACATGGCAGCTCCCCATAGGACCCAATGGGCTGAGTTTATCTTTCGCTGTCCGTTGTCCGTGTCATCCAAGGGCCCGGAGTGGACGGGTGCGGAATGACAGCCGCTCGCTGACAGGAGCAGAGGCACGGCGGGTGGTTGGGGGGGTTGGAGAGACCAGAGCCTGGTCTCTCCTCGAGTGAGACTCTCCCACGCTCGCCGGTAGCTTCGTTTTCTCCCGCAGGTCTCAGCGTCGCTGGCCCAGTAAAACACAGCGAGGACATGAGCGGAATTCATGCCAGAAGGCAGTTCTTATGGAAATGGGAAGACGGCGTCCCGAGGGAGCTCCAAACTGGCGAGCACCTCAGGGAGACGCCAGCCGTAACGCAGAACAGAGCAGGCAGTTTAGCCTATGTTTACATGCGCACAATAGCGCGATTAAGCTCCCGGTCGCTCTAAGAAACCGAACGGAACAAAGATGTTTACGAGAGCCGCTTTAAAGACAAGCCCATTTATAAGTCCCTTTATATGCACTGAAGCACAGTCTGACTTTACAATGGTAAACTCGCCCCCCTCACGACAGTGAAGTTAACCGAGGAACAACAGCGAAGTTAAAAACCATATGAAGTCAATTTCTGAAACACGGGGATTTTTAACACCCCCCAAAAACGGGCGCTTTCCTTGACCGCTCCCAATGGTTTGGGTAGAACTACTGCGAAATGAAGTCCGTTGGAGAGTCAGAGGCTGCGTTTACGCATCTGCACGCCTGAGTCTATCCTGAAGGTGCATCAGTGCAATTGTTCCACGCTGTTTATGTCGCTCGCCAGTCTCAGCCAGTTCGACGTCGAACCATGTCAAAGCCTGTCTTTCCACGCCTACTGCTACATCCAGATTTGTCCCAACACCCTGCCAAAGTATTAGCTGAGCCTGGTGTCCTGGTGAGATGGCTGGATGCCAGCCACAAAGTTTCGCGTCTCGGGGCCTCGAATCAGACAAGCAGTCAGCAATAAGAAACTAAAGAGGGTCCCCGAGGAGGGCCGAGCTGAGCTTCTGGAGCATCTCCCGTTTAGGGTTTGAGGAGATCAGCTGGAGAACGTGGGCCTTCATTTCCATCCAGCTCAACCTAGCAAGGGTCTGGACATCGAGCTGCGTTAACTTCTGTTCAGAAATTTCAGCGAGTTTTCCGCCTCTCGCTTCTAGAGAGATGAAGTGGCTGGAACTCATCGTGCTCGGGCTGCAACTGTGGCTCCAAACCAAGACGCTGCTCCCTAATATTATTTTAACACATCATCTGCAGCCTGGTTCGAAGTAAATTGCTGTAAATAACATCTGTGATAGCAGTTACGGCTCCTACAGTCCATGAGCACAAACGCTTGAGTGACTTGTGCATTTGTGGAATACAGCAAGTAAAGGCCTGACGCCTGCGTAAAATCCACTCCGAACTAATGGACACAGTGACACATTACAACGAACTCAAACAAACAAACACACACGCATTTATATCAAAGCGTTCCATGAAACCAGAGAGGACCAATTTTCCAGTTAGAATAATAAACCAGATGAACAATATGCACAGCAGAATGGTGATATTCTCCCAGGGCCGCAAACCAAAGTCGCACCCGCTAATAAAATCTTTTATTTTCTCTTTATATTTTTTTTCTTTATCCAAAGTGGAATAAAGAGGCCAGGCTCAGATTAGCCACCCACCCTAATAACGCCTGAAAATCCAGACGCCGAGAGAACAGAGGACAGGAAAAGGAACGTCGTGACCTTTAGCAGACATTAACTAATGAGGATGGTCTGCACCGCAACATTCTACACACTCCTCTAAAGAGCAAATATTTATAATATCTGACGCCACCCCTGCGCCTAACATAGCTATAAGATTATTTATTCTATTTCTGCCCTCAAATTGTTACCTTGCTCACTGGTGCTTCGCGTCCGAATTCGCTCACAAAACTTCCCGCATCTCAGCACCCGCTTGTAACTCCCGGCGACGCATTGGCGGAGTCTGGGTTGTCGTCTCGGAAAACAAAATGGCCACCTTCGCTGGTACGTGGCGGATGTGTGGGAGCGGCACACACCCGCCACCCCCCCTTCGCGGCCCGCCTGACTCCCGGTTGATCGATGATCTTATCCAAGCCGTATTGCATTAGCAGGCAAAGTGGGACACTTCTGGGTGTTCTGTGATGGATTGGGCTCTGAGGGAATGCCACCCGACTGGCACCACGTGATAAGGACCCCTGCCGAACAGAGGACGGGCAGAGATAGCACGCGGAAAGGACCCCCACCCACAACGGCGCAGGAGACAAGCCCACCGGGCCCCCAGCGCCCCGGGGTAATTACCGCTCAACATGTAATTAGCATGTATGCAAATATATGGGCTAATCACACGGGCGACGTGAATTATGCTAATAGTCAGACTTACGCAGCTTTAATATAATCATCTGGCTCAGCATGAATCCGAGTCGTGCGCGTGTGTCAGTGACGGCGTGATCGCTGTGCGGAGCGAGTAGCTCCGGTCCCCGGGGATGAGTGGGGAGGCCGTCTCAGAACTGGAGGAGACGGAGAAAGTGAAATCATCCTCATCACACAACATGTGCCCTCACCTCTCTTCCAACCCAACCACCACCCCCCCCGCCCACGCCGCCACTATCGGCACTCTCCCGGAATCTTCATCCCGAGGCCAGCCGGCGCGGCCGTTTCCACAGGCGCCGGTCCCCTCCGGACACAGCGGGGATTCCCGTTCGGCTGGGTTAGTGTTACCGGAGCAGATGAAACCGTTATAGAGCATGGCATCCATGCTTGCCAGATCTGTCAGATTAGAGACACAGGAAGAATCATTTTAGGCTGCTGCCATAACGGCGCCCTCGCGCAGTACGCGCTCATGTTTTTGTCGAGGCTTAATAGGAGACTCCCTGCCTTTCGCTCAGCATGCCACCGCGGCGATTGAGCTAACACGCCAAGCGCCCTTCTTTAACGCCGAACTCAACACCATCGAAAACCTGAAGCGCTTATGATGCTTCAACCTCTAGAAAACTCCGGGCTAGGACCAGTGTGTGGAAAACGGGTGACAAACGTACGGAATGTAAGCGCGACTTGACTTGGGCCCTGACAAAAACACACCGAGTGGCATCTTATCGCGTCGGAGCAGTCAAAGCCGGAATGCTCGGCTCCTCGGTGCGGAAAAGCGCCGTCGCAGAGAGGAGCACGCCATCGATGTGGCTGGGATGAGGGCCGATCCCGCACCTCTCTGTTACACGAGCTTTGCGCCGTCGTCAGGGGGATTATGCCGGAACACGGTATATCGATGCGTTGATATTCAATTCAATATCTTGCTGAGGGGGAGGTTTAGAGGAAAATCACACACAGCAAGAAGGGCGCTGAGGCTTCCACGACCCAGGCGGGGATTTGGGGTCCCCCTCTGGTTCGGTAACATGGCCAGCGCAGGCCAGAGGGAGGAGGAGTGTGCAACCAGGGGCGTGGTGTGGAGATGAAGGGATCACCTCTGACTCGGACATGGAGGAGGTTGGGTCGTGGCAAGGCCGGAGTCACTCCCGAGACACTCGCGCTAGCCTGCTCGTACGGCAGGGCTGCCTGACAGATGGACGCAGCGTAAGCCTGTTTTTCGGTTTGCCGAAGGGGAATGTGTTTTTGTCATCCGCGGCAGCCGAGGCCTGTTTCTTTCTTTCCTCTCTCACGCCAGCTTTTTTGTAGTCTCTACCTCGCTCCATGTTGTTGCTGTTCTCTCTCCCTTGTCATGGTTCTCTCTCTCTCTCTCTCTCTCTCTCTCTCTCTCTCTCTCTCTCTCTCTCTCTCTCTCTCTCACTCTATGTCTCTCTCCCTTTCTCATTCTGAATTCTACGGCACTACAGCCCTACCAGAGAGTTACAAAAGAGCAGGGAGGGTGGGGGCAGGGCCAGAGGAGTATAGTAATGAATTGTGACAGCCTCTTCCCAGGAAAGAAAATATTAAATCATTCCTTTTTTTGGTGCAGGAATGAGAGGAGGGGCTCTCTCTCTTTCTCCCTCTCCCTCTCTTCCTCCCTCTCTCTCTCTCTCTTTCCGATTCTCCCTCTGTCTTCATCGTAACCTCCTCCACTGATAGCTCATATAGGATATTCCATGGCAGCTAAATCAATCAGTTCAGCTGCAGTGTCAAAGCTCAGCCCTGGTGTGTTTATGTGAAGAGGAGAGAGAGAGAGAGAGAGAGAGAGAGAGAGAGAGAGAGGGAGAGAGAGAGAGAGAGAGACAGAGAGAGAGAGAGAGAGAGAGAGGGAGAGAGAGAGAGAGAGAGAGAGAGAGAGAGAGAGAGAGAGACACAGTGAAGAGCTGCTCAGCTTGCGCAGCACACACTTCCTTGGCACACACTTACTCGTGCACGTAACGAGGTCAACACGTGACCCCCTGCAGTGGCGACAGCGCATGCAGCATGTCCCTGGTGCATCGCTCAGAGCGCAAGCACTCGGCTGTGCGCGAGCAGACCCTAACCCCTCCCATAAACCCTCCCGATTGGCTGCGCCGAGGAGCGACCATGTAAACAGCCACCCGCGACGCCCGTGCAGAGGAACTCGAAAGTGGGCCTAGGGGCATGAGGGAAGGCAGGAAGGCTCCCCGCGGCACATGAACTAACAGCCAAGTGAACGTGAGAACCGCAGGGCGCGTGACATCCCACTCACTGTTCCGGTCTCAGAGACGCGAACACCCTCTCTTTCCACCTGGTCTTCGGCCTCAGCTCGCTGGTGAGGCACGTGCGACCTTTCGCCTTTCGCCTTTCACCTCGACCTTTCGCCTGCTCGAATCGTCACCTCCGTGACGCAGGGCCTCGAGCAGAGGCGGACACGATCGGCGTCCGGCCTTCAGCGCCCCGCTGCTCTACGGCTGACCCCCTCTCTCTGTGCCGTCCCCTTGTAAGTATCGCTCGTAAATCCACCTTGCGCAGAGGGAATATATTCGCTCAGGAAAGCAGGAGACCGCGGCCGCCCGACAGGTGGAAACGAGCGCGCGACCGGGCCATAACCTGCTTTAGCAAGCAACTGCTAAAGTTTCTCTTAGGCTGACACAATAACACAAGCACCCTGGCGGTACACAGGCCAGCAGAATCAGGCTGGGAGCACCACAAAGCCTCCACTGCTGTTATGACACCAGTCCCACCGAGACAAAGAAAATTAAGTGGACTGACTTGAAGCAGGTGAATTATCTCTAGGGAGCGAAAAAAAACAAAACAACCCACTCTAATCTCCGTCGGTTTTTATTTCGGAGAGGCGGCGGGGGTTTTTTCGGATCTGCTACACGGAGATTGGCGCTGATGTCATTATCTGGACCCCGGTGCACAAAAAGAGTGAAATGGGCGCGTTCGCGGATGCGTTTAACGCACTGCGGAGCCCCAAACGGAGCCTGAAATGCCTTTGATTCCAGCACAAAGAGGCGTCTGGTCGCGCGTTATCGGTGCCGCCGTCCAGCTTAGCGGGAACTTTCCCATTCAAGCGGGTCCCTTACCTGTCAGATTAGCAAAGCGCACTTATGCTGAAACGTGCGCTGTACCTCTAAATAAACAGTAGAGGCTACTTCTTTTTTTTCTTGCTTCCCCAGAGACTTTATGCAGCATTATTCAGAACTGGATGAACTCAGCAAAGAATGTTCTGCCTTCTCAGAGAGAAACGGAGATATTGAGTGAGAGAGAGACAGACAGACAGACAGAGAGTGCAGGAGGCTGCCACTTTCCAGAATTAATCCAAGCTCAGCCATTGGCCCAGAAATTGACAGCAACCTCTCCTTCCCCCCCTCTATGGGGTCATAACTTAGACACTGAGTCCTTGTTTTCCAAGCCACGGGGTTGTCCCAGAATTCTCGGGTAATTTGTAAAAACGGCTGCTCCTTTGTTGAAGGCAGCTTGTTTCGGACAGGTTACAAAAACAAGCTCGAACCCGGAACACACACATGCAGGAACACTGCGGAATAATGTCGAATATTGTATGCAAATCCAGTATGGCTTTCCATATGTGTTGCGGACATCCTGCGGGACCGGGTGAACTTCCTGTGGACGTCTGCCTCAAGGAGTGCTCTTCCACCTCGGTCCCTGCACCTCCTCTGCTCCCACTACATATGTCCTGCTCAAATAACTGATGGCAGGAAACCAAGTCTATTCAGAAAAACAATATGATCCAAGTCTAAATGGTAGCACCCGCTGCACAAACACACACACACACACACACACACACACACACACACACCATTATTTATTTTTTGACAAACACCAGCAGAACAGAAGTTTATCGAGGGAATGCTCCATCACAGAAATTCCTGACTAAGCCTCGTTGCCGCACGAACGCGGAGCACGCGTGGATCTCCGCAGGAAGTGCCGTCATGGAGCGGAGCGGGAGAGACTCAGGGAGTGATGGATTTCCTGGCCCAGGCACGCGAGAAGCAGTTATGGATGTCGAGCTTCCCTTGACACCGATTCCCTGATGATCAATTTCCTCTCCAGCGGCACCCTGCCTATTACTCATCAGCATCAATCCCTCCCGAGCAAACATGCAGCGTGGCAATGCGTGTCTCACGGAGACTCACGGAGAGCAAGGGAGGAGAGAGAGCGAGTGTGTGTGAGTGAGTGAGAGAGATAGGGAGCGAGAGAGAAGAGAAATCGCGTATAAACAAACTGAGCCAGCAGATTTTGTAGTGGAAAGGAACACTGCTCTCGGGCGGCTAAAACTCTCCTTGGTAGACAAAGATCGATGCCCAAGATCAACATAAGTTGTAAAGCACATTCACATATGACTCAGCTTAGTGGTGGAAGCTTCTAACATGAGTAAAGCCACTGCGCATCTCACAGTGTACATGCACGCGCACACACACTCTGGGCTGGGGAGGTCAGGGGGTTATGAGGCTGTCTAATAGCAACAACATTTCAACATGGCCTCCACTCAAAAGGCAATCAGGAGTGAGAGTACAGGCAGTGAACACTTCTGTCCCTGCCGAGTTTATCTCTACAGCTATTAAGCAGGGCAAGATAGTGCCGCACAAACAACTTCCACACACACGCACACACACCTCACCAACAATGTCAAAAAGAACACACGGGTAACCATGGAGAGATCTGGTAATAATAGCCGTCAGCGATCCCAGTTTGGATGGACTCCACTTCCCATAATCCTGTTCAGATGCCTGCCTGATTAATCCCAGAGAGAGTGGACAATAATCCCCCTTCCCTTCCCGGAAAATGCTGTGAGCCCCCACCTCTCCCCGCCGCCGGCAGACTCTGAGTGGAAACATCTGGGCGGGATGTGAAAAACACGTAAGACTCGTAAAAAAAAAAAACAGGCAAGCATGCTCCTGAAGGCCGAACTGGGGGCCTGTCCTACCTGGGGGGGGGTGTCTCGTCAAACTAACACCATCTACTTGTGCCATTAGCGAGTGCAAAAAGTGATGGAGTGAACTGGCACTGCAGTGCTGCGACCATCTCTCAGTGCAGCAGAGGAGACCCGTGGCGTCTCGTCAGACGGACACCACCGACTGGGCAGCTCTGCCGTGGTTGGTGGGCGTGGGGGCTGGGCAGCTCCACCGTGGTTGGTGGGACATCTCCAGTAAGAATTACGCTACCGGCAGGGCTTGCATTGCCGACAGGGTTGACATAACCAGAAAAGCTTCTGTTACCAGCAGAGCCTTCATTTGTTAGAGAGGCATAACAAAAGATACACCTCAAAACCAGGTCAGCGAGAGAGGTCAGTGAGATGGGTCAGGAGAGCCAACCACAACTGCTGAGCAGTGACAGTGTGTTCAGGGAGATCATGTGCAAAACATAAGCTCCCCTCACCTTGACTGGCCACGTGTGTGCGGAGGGGGGGTTTGCGCCCGCGCGCGTGGCGCTTGTGACGGGCTGGCACCGTGTCCCGCCGTGATGGTATGAGCGCTCTCCTCACGTTCCCCGCGAACGTCTCCGTCCCAAGCGCGCCTCCGTCCCACCGCACAGCGTAGGAGCGTGGGTGATACTCAGCCCACGCACGTCAATCATGCTAATCAGCCGTGGTTTCTGCCTCCCGCCTCCTCAGTGGTCCCGCGGTCAAAGGTACGTGCGCGTCACGCCGACTTGATCAATATTCAATTACCCACCAGCATGGAGCGGCGAATGGATTTACACAGTCCAGACAGAGACGTGCACGGCCCAGACAATTAGTAAAACTCACAGGTCAGAATCTCCCCTCCAACTTGTTTTCACAGGTGACGGGCTGTTCTCCCATTAAAGATGGGACTTTAATTTCAATAGGTAGTTAACCTTTGCAGCATGGAGTGACTTGCAGTGAGTCATGCGTGGAGGAACGCTGCCCTGTCACACGGGACGTGCAGATAACAGCGATTATAATGGTCGAGAATCCGCATGTGCGGATGAGGTCTAGCTGCAAGCCTCACATCACTCATCTTTTGATTTCTACATAATAAAGTCCATTACACAATCAGAAAGGCTGGAGAAGTAAGTACAGAGAAAAAAATGCCACCACTTTGTTAAAAGCAACTAATTAACTTCCATGAGTGAGCATGGCACTCTTTATAAATCAACAAGTCAACAAGACTGGTGTCTCTTTTAACAGCTTAGATCATACCACATCAGTGAGCCAGGGTGACAGGTCGAACACAGAGCCAATGGATGCTTTATAAGCACAGTGAGCTCATTTAGCCTCTAGGGTGATCCAGCTATGGGCTATTTGGCTGTGCATGCATCAGCATCCGGGCAGGTGCTACCATGCTAACCACTAACAGTGGGAGGGGCATGGTATTGCCAGGGTTCCGTGAAGAGGTGTGTCTAGTGGTACAGTTCTACTGGCCCGATGAACACTGCCTACTGCCCACATGCCTGACCTGTCTGCTCCGTGGGTCAACTCGCCGCAAATCCGAAAAGCCTCCCAGCGTCTCCATGGCGACAGGCCCCGGCTGAACAGATGGCCTTGGTGTGCAGAGCGACAATTAAAGAGGGAGGGAGGGAGGAGGAGAGAGAGGGAGTGAGAGACATGGAGGGGGCTTGTGTGTTGTGAGAGACAGAGAGAGGGAATGAGGGAGAAAGGGAGAGAGAGCGCGAGAGAGGAGAGAAAGTGGGTCAGGATCAGGAGTGGGCCAGGGAACATGAAGCAAGATTTACAATGCCACAGGGCTACAACACACACACACACACACACACATGCACACACACATGCATACACACACAAACGCACACACACACACACACACAACACACACACACACACACACAACACACACACACACACATGCATACACACACAAACGCACACACACACACACACACAACACACACACACACACAAAACACACACACACACAACACACACACATGCATACACACACAAACGCACACACACACACACACACACAACACACACACACACACAAAACACACACACACACACACAACACACACACATGCATACACACACAAACGCACACACACACACACACACACACAACACACACACACACACATGCATACACACACAAACGCACACACACACACACACACACACACACACACACACAAACGCACACACACACACACACACACACACACACACACACACACACACACACACACACACACACAAAACACAAACACACAGCCAGGAGTATAGGTGTATCTATGCATCTATGCACCTTCATTTGCCCGTTTACATGCACATGCACACGCACACACACATCCAACCACGAGTATAGGTATAGCTGTACATCAACATATTCATGCTGCCTCACTCACCCATTTCCTCTCTCACACACACACACACAAACATGCGCACGCACAAACAAAAACACGGCTGAGTGCCCTCTCAGCTCCCAGATCTATGTTTCTCCCAGAACACAGTTGCGCTCCTATCTACAGAAAAATCCATCCACAACCGCCCGTCACGCATCGGGCCCCAGCGCTCTACCCGCGGGATTAACCCCTCAGCCTACAGGCCCAGGAGGTGGGAGGGGGCCGCATTTCCTCATTCACCAGCCCCCCAGTAATTCACAAAAAGACAGTGGGGGAGGACCGTATCCAATCATCGTGTGCACTGCTATCCCTGCCTTGTCCTCGCTCACGCACACGTCACGCTGTCACATTCCAGCACGGGGGAGCGCCGGTCCGTGCCCGCATTCCCGGGAAGGCCGGCATTGTGGCAGCAGAAAACCAGAAACGAGGTGACAACCAATGCCGGTTGGAGTGTGGTCAACTGAGCGTGCCGAAACCTCGCCCATCATCTGGGCCTAAACTGAACAGGACTGTACTGAAACAGACTACGGAACAGAGCTCGGATAAAGTTCCTTCGACAATGCGCACTTGTATTATACACGAACCCGGATTTACCGACCATCGGCGTAATGAAAATGACTTTAAAACCCTTTAATTCCAGCTCGCTTCGGGATGTAAACTCTGGAACACGGAACATCTGGCTGCAGCTGCTCGGTTCCAGTTTAATAGAGACCATTCAGTGGGTTAGAGGCCGAGAAACCTCCCACACAGCTCACAGCTCAGCGGAACAGAATAAAGAGGAAAAGCAGGAAAAAGAGAGAGTGAGAGAGAGAGAGAAAGAAAAGTAACGAGCTAGGGGAGAAAAAAAACCCTGAATTAACTTTTTTATTTGCAGTTCTTTTCGTCCAGGCAGTAGTCCCTGGGTGCTCAGAAACAAACTCCAGCCAGCCACACAGTCACCCCACGAGCTGGGGTCAACCTACTAGCGCGTCTCTATTCAGAGGCACATCGCCCGCCCCGCCCCCCAGCCGAGCCCTGGCGTAAATCTGGACTCCCAGCTACTCCTCAGAACAGTCACCCGAGTGCCGAGCAAATCAGTTTTTCCATGAATTAAGAGAGTAGGGATAAGAATTATTCCAGCACTCCTCTGAAGCTGCCAGCATTAAAAAAAAAACCCCCAAAAAACGCAGGTCCAGCAGCTCTTCGTTAGTCTTTAAACGGCTCCTGAATTTCTTGTTTTTTACCAAAGATTTTTGTTGCATGTTTTTCTTTTCTTTTCTATTCTTGCCTTCCCTTTTCGGCCGGTTAGTTTGCCCTCTCGCGCATACGGAAACTCGGTTCCCGACTGGCATTCCAAACCACTTCACCAAGACGAATAGCGAAAAATAAAATAAATTAAAGAAGAAGGATCCTGGTCAACCGACTTCCACCTCCCCGGATCCGGAGTGGAGGGCAAGCTAAAATTTCTCCGAAGCGCGGAAAACTTTTAGTTGGTAAAGTTTGCGATTTAACCCAACTTCCGCAAGTGTAGCAGGAGAGTAGGCGTGCGAGGGTCGAGGTCAGATTGGCACGGCGAGCTCCTCCAGTCCTCTGGGGCGATGCACACACTGAAGAGTGGGATTATTTATCTGTGTGAGTAAGCACGACTCTCCTGCCATACACATATAACTCTTGGCAGCCTGCGCAGCACTAGAGACTTGGCTTTCCCCGTTACCAAACCCCCCATCAGTTTTCCTCGACAGTATTTAAGGCTCAACAGTATTTAAACTGCCTCAGTGGCGAATGGCGTCACCGTGCCAACCTGGCTGGGGACACACGCCAAGAACTAACCTCCTGTGTGGCTCAGATAACACACACCCATGGGTTAGGCTACTATGGGGGGGGCTAGCTACACTAAGTGCATGGGAATGGAGAGATCTACTGTAAACGTAATCTAGATTAGGGGTCTAGATCAGGTTTAGGAGGTGAAGGAGTGAGTTACATTGAGAACAGGCAGTAGTAGGTGGGGCCTACATTAAGTAGGGCTCATGGGGGTGTGCTCTACTTTAAGTGTATTTGGCTGGGCGTGAAGACTGAAGTAAGTAGAGGTTTTGGGGGTGTGGCGTATTTTAAGGGGGGGGTTGCTTCAAAGGTAGGATAAAGAAAGTGGGGGAGGAGCTATATTAAATACGGGGGAGGGGGGAGTCCTGAGTTCTCTGCCTTATTCCTTCAGAGGAGGAACTGTGTATAAAAGCTTGGCTCTGTGAGGAACATAAAGAACCTATTAGCTTTTGGTCCAGGAGTGGCCCCACACACACACACACACACACACACACACACACACACACACACGTGTCTTTTCATGAGTGTGGGGATCAAGAGTGTCTAAACAAGCAGCGGTAAAGCAAACAGGCGGTGAACAGAGGCCGTTCCCTATACGCCGCCGCTCTGGGTCGTCTCCGAGCCGCTCCCTCTCCGCTCCACATCGGGAGCACGTGACCCGTCACGTTAATCTGCAAGTTTTCTGAACGTGAGCGCAAATGCTGGCCGTAGGTAAAGCGAGGGCCGCTTCTAACATCCGACTCCACTGTGGCGGGAGACAGCCCCGCCCTAAAGCAGGCGGGTCACTTCTGCTCTTAGGCCCTGGTTGAGATCTGGCAGATTCTGCTGGGTGCTTTACCTGTCTCTACCTGTCTCTACCTGTCTTTACCTGTCTCTACCTGTCTCTACCTGTCTCTACCTGTCTTTACCTGTCTCTACCTGTCTCTACCTGTCTCT
>NC_137502.1:23234555-23289555 GCF_041902795.1 Electrophorus electricus
CTTCTGCCCTAGCCACAGCTACCACGATCACTACCCTTCTGCCCTAGCCACAGCTACCCCGATCACTACCCTTCTGCCCTAGCCACAGCTACCCCAATCACTACCCTACTGCCCTAGCAACAGCTACCCCGATCACCACCCTACTACCCTAGCCACAGCTACCCCGATCACCACCCTACTGCCCTAGCCACAGCTACCCCGATCACCACCCTACTGCCCTAGGCACAGCTACCCCGATCACTACCCTTCTGCCCTAGCCACAGCTACCCCGATCACTACCCTTCTGCCCTAGCCACACCTACCCCGATCACTACCCTACTGCCCTAGCCACAGCTACCCCGATCACCACCCTTCTGCCCTAGCCACAGCTACCACGATCACTACCCTTCTGCCCTAGCCACAGCTACCCCGATCACTACCCTTCTGCCCTAGCCACAGCTACCCCAATCACTACCCTACTGCCCTAGCAACAGCTACCCCGATCACCACCCTACTACCCTAGCCACAGCTACCCCGATCACCACCCTACTGCCCTAGCCACAGCTACCCCGATCACCACCCTACTGCCCTAGGCACAGCTACCCCGATCACTACCCTTCTGCCCTAGCCACAGCTACCCCGATCACTACCCTTCTGCCCTAGCCACACCTACCCCGATCACTACCCTACTGCCCTAGCCACAGCTACCCCGATCACCACCCTTCTGCCCTAGCCACAGCTACCCCGATCACCACCCTACTGCCCTAGCCACACCTACCCCGATCACCACCCTTCTGCCCTAGCCACACCTACCCCGATCACTACCCTACTGCCCTAGCCACAGCTACCCCGATCACCACCCTTCTGCCCTAGCCACAGCTACCCCGATCACCACCCTACTGCCCTAGCCACACCTACCCCGATCACCACCCTTCTGCCCTAGCCACACCTACCCCAATCACCACCCTTCTGCCCTAGCCACAGCTACCCCGATCACTACCCTGATGCACTAGCTAACCTCTTCATTACCTCATCAGCAGAGACTTTATAATGGAGACCAAGCCTAATGAGGTGCAACCAGCTTAAATGAGTCATTTGATGAGCCACACATTCCTTTAGGTTTCCATGATACGTTTTTTTTGTTTGTTTGTTTTTTATTACAGATCACGGCTAGAGTCCGACTGCTTACATCGCGGAGCAGCTGAGAAAGAACGGAGAGGGTGGCCAGACACGGGGGCCCGGGGGCGGGGCCACGCAGGGTCTGCAGCCTGGCATCACCCACCAGCCACGGGTGGTCCGGTGCCCCATGAAGTCAGGGTTCAGGCAGGAAAGGATAAAGTAAACAAACACTGACATGGTGGCAGGAGATGGAGAGAGAGACACAGAGAGAGAGAGAGAGCTGGGGGAAAAAAACATGGAACCCACCTCTCTATCCAGAGACCGGGGCGAAAGGGGAGGGGCTTAAGCATCTAATCTCCAAATCGCGATCAGGATTGGCAAAGCGGATTAATACCAAATCAGAGCCGCATGAGCGTGAATGGACCCCTCATTGATTTCCTCTGGCTCTAGTTGTCCAATTCGGCCAGTGAGACGTGACCCAGGACAGGATTTCAGGGTCAGGAGCGGAAAACTGCAGCTGCAGGTCACAGATAAAAGTGTACCGTGTTGCTGACTCTCACTCACTCAGGGAGTGTGTGTGTGTGTGTGTGTGTGTGTGTGTGTGTGTGTATGCGTGTGCGTGAAATGGAGTGTTTTTGTGCATATAGCCATAATGCATGTTCTGTGCACATGCACACACCCGCGCGCACACACTCATACGCAGGCTCATATACTCACTCAAAGACAAGCGCATGAGTAACATCTTAAAGCATCCTCACTCACCCACTACACGGGCTTCCCAAATCCCTATTCTTGGCATCATCAGACACTCGGCAGCAAAGACCTTTCACCGGCACCAAGAGTGTGGCTCACTCACACCACAGCCATATTTGTGTGTGTGTGTGTGTGTGTGTGTGTGTGTGTGTTGGGGGAGGAGAACTCTGCACACTCTCACACTTTATCCATTATTTACGTGCGGAGCTGGCCGGCATGTTTAATTCATGTCAGAGGTGCCGGGAGTCTCCACAGCAGCGGCACCGCTAAACGTGCCTCGCCAGCCCGTCCTCTGAGCGGGCCGTCAGCTTCCAGCTCGCGAAAAAAGCAAATCGGCCCTTTTGAGTCAGTGAGGACAAACCGTTGACTACGCCTACACCGAGCAGATCTGTGTCTAATTGGCGAAAGAATGGGATCACATGAAAAGCAAACCAAGCGTCACTTTGTGGGCGCGCGCGTGCCCGCCCGCCGGCTCTGTTAAACACGCTTTTATTAGCACCGGGAGAGGCTGGCGAGAGACACCACGGATCTCCGGGTCAAGCCGCTGGCTGTGGTCTTCCAGGAGAAAGTGGCGCGCCAAATTTGGAATCGGTTCCCGTCATGTTGCTCTTCCCTGCCTGGAAGAGCTTATCTGTGCATCACCTGCAAGAGGCCTGGAGCCAGGAGCGGTGGCAGGAGCAAACAGCCATTTGCGTTCCACTGCCAAACATCCGGCCCCGATGTCTGCATAATCACTTCAGTGCTAAAACGCCATTAAGCATGGCAGACATACCAAATGTGCCAAACACATCGCCATGTGTTGCTGGCTGGTAACTGTAGCTCTCTCTCTCTCTCTCTCTCTCTCTCTCTCTCTCTCTCTCTCTCTCTCCCTCTCTGTCTCTCTCCCTCTCTCTCTCTCTCCCTGTTTCGACGTTTTTCTTTCTCTCACGTTTCTCTCTCTCTCTCTCTCTCTCTCTCTCTCTCTCTCTCTCTCTCTCTCTCTCTCTCTCCCTTGTCCTTGGAAGACACAAAGACCAAGAGTGAGGGAGAAAGCCCCCATCAAGCTCCATGCTGAGCCTCCCGGCAGGGTGGCGCCCTATCCTTCATTCGGGAGGGGGTGTTAAGAAAACGCGCGTCGCCTCACTGATGAGCAGAGCAGCCTCCTCCTCGCTCCTGCCGACTCTGCTATGCCTCTGGAAACACACCTGTTCCTGATCACGCTTCATCTGCCCATTTGTTGTCAGAACAAAAAAGAAAAGAAAAAAAAAACAAAAACACATGGTCATGTCCCACAATTACGCCCACGCGCAGGACAGTAAAAGCATGAGAGGCAGAGAGAGCGAGACACTGCAAGGACTCGCAGCCCACACAGAGCGCGTGGTTAGGCTGGACAGACAGCCATCAAGGAAAGCACTTGTAGCTGGAGTCGACAGCCCGGTCACACAGAAAAGCTCAGATTAGCGTACTCGCTGTGTTGAGGAATAAGTGGATGACTAATTGCAATTAAATCTCATTCAGGAGTTTACCGGCTCCTCCTGCCCGGCGGCAACAGCGAGCGCAGAGCGGCGGAAAGCAAAATCGTTTGTTAACTTTGCGCACTGCCAAGTTATTAGTTGGATTACATTCTGCAAGCTATTGACAAATTCCCGTTCGGAATAATTGCATTTTCCTGACTAATGCTCGTCCACCGCCGAGAGTGTGTTCGCTCTCCCCAGAATGTTTAATCCGGCTGACATGAGGATTTGGCGACTGAAAATCTCCTTAACCTGCGAGCGAGGGAGGCTAATATCAGCTCGGGGGCGACCGTTGCTAAGGGCCCCTGACAGCGTGGATCGAACTGAAGAGCGAAGGAGGCCTGCTGGTCTGCTGTCGGCGTGGTGATCTGGAGCGCAGCGAGCGGAACGCCATTTAGCGCCGTAACGATCGGGAGGAGGCCGTGGCAGAAGCTCTTCCGGACAGGAGAAGAGCGATGTGCTAATGCTAATGCGCCAATCAGACGGCCATCAGACGGCGATAGTTACCGTTGTTACGACTGAGGCCGACGTCGGTCATCTCACGTCCGGGGTACCCGTTGCAGAGAGCAGGGGAGCTGTGGGGTGTTCTGCAGGTTTAGCACTGCTAGGCGGGGCTTAGGGGCGGCGCTTATGGTGGGACAGGGAACAGCCCATGCTAATAGCTCTCCGCGCTGTAAAATATATTTTTTAAATGTCTGGATCAGGCCTTGCAGATCATTTCTGACTGAGGAAAGAAGAAACCCACATTCCAAAGCCATCAATCAAGCGCTTGAGTCTGTAAATCCTTTATATCTAAGGATATACATCTATATATAAGAGTGTTAAATGCTATTTTCCTAAATAAACAAACAAGCAATATTAGTGCCACATGGGTATTAAAAAAAGAAAAAAAGAAAAAGAAAAGAGTATCTGCCTACATTCTGCAGCAGTGTGACCGGTCCATACACCGAACCGTGGCTCCTACCCACGGAGATTTCCTGCATGTTGAACATCAGCGAGGCTGCAGAGACGACAAGCTACTGCACGTGTTTCACTTGATAAAACATCCGTGTGGCCAGAGTACACGGTGAATGAAACTGACATAATATACCTGGCAAATTTCCTGTCGGGGTGACACTTATAATACGATAAGTGCCGTAGCGCGAAGGAGCCTTTCGGAGACTGCAGAAACATGTTTGAACGCATGGTGGAGAGCACTAGCCGATAAGAGGCTGAGCACACACTACTAGCGAGCAGACATAATGCAGGGGGCGTGGGATTACCTGTATGTCATTCAGTTAAAGGAGGAAAACAAGAAAAAGAAAACAAAAGCATATTTCAAACTATTCCTGATACGCAATACGCGTGGAACTGATGCGCCACATCATTTCTTTCATTGCACAAGCAATTATCAAATTTGCTCACAGGCCTGAGGAACAGCAACGCATTCATAACGCGCTGGCTGGATCGACCCGCTGATCGACAGAAAGGATGGAAGGGCAGAGGGAAAGGAAGGCACGTCAACAAACCTCCCCCGAGGTGCACTTCCCAAATCCCCTCGGCCCGATCGGCGGGATGGAGGGTCAGAGGATTCCGCTATGAAGTGCGGCTGGGTGGATGGTTTATGAAAGCACGGTCCCCGGCTCTGTAGTAACTCAGTGAAAATCGACAGCTGTGAAGTCAAGTCCTTCCTTATCCAAACTGGATGGATTTTAAGTATAAAATCCTTCAAATCTGTGTGATCCGGGGGTCTGGCAGGGCAGGGCTCGAGAGCCTATGGATTGGTGATTTCATAACATCACAGGATGAGAACATGTCAAAATGGCAACCATTTCAGTGAAAACACAGCTTAATGAATCCCTGAACCAGGTTGTTTCTCACGAGTACTGGAGGATGTAACCGACTTCCATTGTCTAAATACGTTCTATGGACACACACACACACACACACACACACACACACACACACACACACAGCTTGTCTGGTTTCTATCTTCAGTTGTGGGGGTCACAACAGGTTGTATATCACTTAGTGCTTCAAAGGAGCTTGACTTTAATAGGCCACCTCTTTGACCTCAGGCTGAATGACCGAATTCCTGTGTTTGCATGTAAATAAGACTATACACACATGAACATGCGCGCACATGCGCACACACGTTCCCAACCCCCTCCCACCATATTTATTTCCACTCAGAGAAAGCTCATTCATTTTCTGCCTGTCCTGTGAATGCTGTCACGCTGCTCCAGGCTATTTGATTCTGCTCGTCTTAAAGAGTGTCGCCAAAACCCGCACGTTAAAAGCACCGCCCAGATGTCGCTACTGTGGCCAATGAGGGAATCAAAGCACAGCGGAAATTTAAAGGGATGCTGCTGTCTGACTGAACTGCTTCAAAGGACATCACGACACAGTTGGCCCGGCCTGAGATCCGATCCTGATCTTCAAAACAGGCCAAGGGATCACCTCCGCAGAAATCAGGCGAGACGTTCCGATCAAAGAAAGAGCCCTCGACTCTAACTGGCATCGCTGCAACATGCAGTTACCATGCCCGTCTACTCACACAAAATCATATGCAAGTTATAAATGGTAACAAAGCTTTAAAAGGCAATGGAGTTAGTCAGGATAATGAGGGTATCATTACGGAAACCAGTGGTCCAAAGATCTTCTCTTTTCTAATCAAGATGGTGTAAATGGAAACACAAGCCAAACCACTAAGACACTGCGTAGGAGAACATCCCTGAAGGATAAGAGTGTGTGCCGGTCGATCCCAGACCGATGCCAAGTTACTGAGAGCCACTCACAAAGCCATTAATGGAAAAACATAAAGAAAAAAAACCCATGGCTTTTTTAATGTTTTAATAGCAGCATTTTCTTTTTTCCTGCTTTTTTTTTTTTTAAATTTCACCAAGGTCTCTGTAGCTTTCAAGGTTTCCTGTGCTTATGAAGGGTTCTCTGAATCTAAGGCAGAGCAGAGTCTTTCCACATCCAGTATAAACAACCAAAGCAGCTTGGGTCGAAATGTGTGGCCCAAAACCCTTTCTTTTATGGTACTTTTTGGGGATTTGACTTTAGAGGCCTCACAGGATTAACGTGACCAGCTCCAACACCGTGATAAACCTCACTGGCGCGTCTCACCTTGAAACATCCTACTTTGATGGATTGATACTTGCTCTAAAATTTCATAAGGGAAAAATATGAGCAACGGTGATCAAAATTCTACTAAGATTCTCTCTTTATAAAGAGAGGAAAAGCAAGCTTTACTAACGTCAGGAGAAAAGTAACCAGTAGCAGTGAAACCTATGAAAGGGTGACTGAAATCCTCTGCTGAAATGTTGAATCTGGGGAGTATCAGCAATTGTTATGTGTGCTCTCTTTGTAGGAATAAGTTACACAATCAATAGCTCGGTTTCTTTCCTTATCTCCATTTAATCTTTTATGATTTGCCCACTTAATGACACTAAGCCAGAAATCTCCTCAAAGCAGCCTAATTGATTCTCCCTTTTGGTTTTTAAGAGAATAAGAGGAATACTGCTCAGACATGCTGCGTCCAAGGGCACATAACTACACTCACACACACATGCATACACACGCACACACACACTGCATGTTCCTCTTCATATTAAAAATTAGTGTGAAGGGGTTGCCCCTGTGCTGATGGCAAACCTTAAAATGAGTCTTGGAGGAGGCCCTCTACAAATTGGAAGTGGAATCTGAAAGAGCATTGCTCAAAAAGACACTAATGACATCATAGAGTATGAACATAATGAATAATCTACCCTCATCCATTTCAGAAAATATCGATAGATAAGCACTTTGGGGGCAGTGGGGGTCGGCAGCAAATCACACAGAAACGGGTTGGATCACACAGTTAACAGGTTGGATGTTGGCAAGACCAGACCGTGAAGCTGACGGTGCTCTATGGGCGATGTTTATCTGGTTCTGTGGGAAAAAAAAGGGAACAGGAGGAGATTCCAGTCCTGTTTCCCCATGTGCTGATCCTGGCACTGAGTGACTGTTAGTCTAACAAGAAGCAGCATGTTCCCATAATTCATCAAGCAGCTTTAATCTTAAGCTTGAAATCAGTGTTCATTCTGCTACACTGGGAACCATGATCTTTTGAAAATCTAAAATAAGCACCATGTTATCAGTCGTGACATGCATATGTGCACACAGCCTGTATTTTTTTTTCTTATTATTTTAAGCAATTTGTGCACTTCAGGAGAAGAAGAAAAAATAAAAATAATGTCCCAGTGGCTTGTACAACTGCCTCTCCAGCTGCTAATTAGAAGAGACATTCGTTTTGGGTTTTTTTTTGTTGTTTGTTTTTAAATCAAGCACGCGCTGAACAAAGGAAGCTGAATTCAAGGCGCGCTGTGTGCATATGGATTCAGACTGCACACTGCCCACAGCACTCTGGACTGGTCAGTGGGCAGTGGCCGGGTTCGTGCTCTCCCCGAGACAAGGCTGCTGGGAATGCAGGGGACGCAAGCGTTTGTGAGAGATCATGGCCTCGCCCCAGTCCGCCCCCGCCGAGCATTTGCATTTCCAAGGCTCAGAATCACAAGTCGCGACTTGCAAACAAATTACCCACAACTTGAACGTCTTGGATAAGTCTAAGTTTAAGGGAGGCCGATGCTGAGTCGAGGGTTAAAGACACGACGCTACAACGCAGGAAAAGCACCCGGAGATCACCTCTTAAAATATAATTAAACTGTTGGAAAAAAAAAACAAAAAACAATAACAAGACTAGAGCCACAGTAGGAGGAACGCCAGGAAAAGCCTCGAAAAGTTCGAAACAGCGGGCAGCCAGCATTTCATGTTTGTTTGTAGAAAGCAATGATATTGTGTACCCAAGGTCAAAGGGGTCTGGTGAAAAATCGATGCGGCTAGGCTAGGAATGGAGATGTGCTGGCCGTCACGCGACCACCCCCCTTGTTGACCCCTATACACCTGTTTTGGCCGGCCAGGCTCGTTAAGACCGACGCGCTGGGGGCAAGTCTGCCCGAGCCCAGAGAGCAGCCTTCACATCACTCCGTTTGTGACTAACATTAGAGGTCGGCGGGGTGGTATTGATTGGGAAATGTACTTTCGAAGAGCGGTTTATTAAAAGCCCTCCCCCCCATGAACGCTAGGCCCACGGGAGCACTGACAAAAGTCTCCCAGAACAGTAACTACCAGGTGATCAAAAGGCAGGCGCAGCTGGATTTCAACCCCCACGTCTGAATCATCTGGCGATTTCACTCGGCGATTTATCACTTCCCCAGGAAGCCGGGGTCTGCAGAAGCTTATCCAACGAGAACAGGATCTGGAAACTGAGAGGCAAGCCCGACTGCCCCGTGCACTCAAATGAATCGAGTGCCTGTCCCTTTTGAGCAGTTGAACAGTGTCTGATGCATACACCTACTCCTTCAATGCGTCACTCTGGTATATTTAACACTCAAACGTCTTGCAAATTAAAACACATCAAATTTTAATATTGTAACAAATGGGTTGACGCATCTTGAGTCAACGGACAGGACCTCTTAAGCAAATGTGTATATAAATGTTATTAACATCCAAGGCAATCGTGCGTTCTGTCGTCATGAACCGGAGCCTCCGTGAATTGGAGCAAACTCATTATCGTTGTCTTCACATTTGAACATGGGGAGAGCCAAAAGAGCCAGTCCTTTATTTCCCATATGCTCAAGAGAGCAGTGCCTTTCAAAACAAATATTTGATTATCTTCTCGTAATTTAGATGTACCCTGTGGTCATTATCTTCCTTTTCTTTTACCTGAGCTTTCAACTGATTAGATGGACATCACTCTTAACGACCGACATCACATTTTCATTTCGTGCCGCATATGTCGCCATCTGCCTGCATAGCCCGTAACGCAGCTCTCTTCAATACTGGCTTTACACTCTGGCTATTAGCCAGTTTTTATTTATTCAATTTGCGCTGTAACATGTTTAAATTCATAGCAATGTACATGAAGGCACTGGTTAAAACGCTTCGTTAAAGACCGAGAACAGCTACTGTGAGCTTCTTACAAAAGGTTGTCTTGTATGGTAAACAGTTTGAATTGTCCATTTGGTTTAGATAAACCGAGAGCGCAATTTACTTACTTGACGCATTCATAAGCATCAGCAGGAGTATCCAACAGCTCGCCAACATCGCCATACTTTACGCCTTATGCCAAATATCCGATCTGAAATCCCCGACACTGGATAGACGTGATCAGTTCAGACCGCTTCGGTGAGGCATATAACTTCAACGAGATCCCTAGTCCAAATCCCGAAAAGAGGACCAGTCGGGGAATGTATGCTTTCAACGGGGACGGGAAACCTGGAGTAAAACAATGCACTTCAAAGTGCGTTTGCAGTTGTTCCCTTCCTGGTGACTCCGAGTATTGTAATTCGAGTGTAGCGGCGGAGAGAGTTACGTGTCGTCAGGTACTCCTCCAGCTCGATCAGATAATAAAGCCACGGTAATTACGAGCAGATGCACGGCGAGCAGCGCGCGGTACTTCGCCCGGTTTGCGGGACCAAAAAGGTCGCGCGAGTTGCCGGTTGCTAAACGTGGACGAATAGTCGGGAAAGAACAAAACAAGTTCAGATAGGAGCGGTTTTCAGGTCAAGGGCTTCCGCAACGAACAACGAGCGCCAAGCTTCGCGTCCAATGCGGCGGCGAGTCGTTGTTCTCTGCCTCCTGTTAGTAAGTACGGAGAGGGGGCGGGGGAGGTAATCGATGCTTCGGTGACAAGTTCCCCCCCAAAAAGAACCTCGGCGCGAACTCGTCTTAATAATTCGCCCCTGTATAAGTCAGCGCTCCGAACTCCCGCTCCTCGTGGTCCGACGCAGAAATGCTTTCTCCTCCACTTTAGTTTGCCCGGGACACGCGATGCTCGAAGTTCTAACGGTCCCGGTTAGTTTCCCCTCAGTCTGGGAATACGGGGATTAGAAGATTGATTTCCCGGGGTGTCTGCGGCTGGCAGAACGCGCGCGCATCTGTCCGTTCTGTCGCGACCAAACAAACGGGGGGAGTGCTGAGCCCGTGGCGGAGATCCCGGGTTATCCCGGCTTCCAAAGCAAAGCTGAGCGACCTGAGCTGCTACGAGGCAGCAGGCGAGCGCCGGAGAGAGATCCGAACCGGGTGACGTTAGATAAAGGAGGGGCTTCGACTATCATGCGGAGTAGGTGTAGACTTATCCGCCATCGGGCAAAGTTGGGTGAAGTGATTTTAAAGATACAGACGCACGTTCATGAACGAGCATGGACTTGTGAGACGCCTTCGGAACGGATGTCAAAACTCTTCTGCCTTCGCATCGCGTTTACTGGCTAAATGGCTTAAAACCATTTCTGAATCGATTACAGTGTTATGTATTATGCAAACATCATCCTGAAGAAGAAAGCCCAGTAGAACACCTAATGGTAAACAGCGCAAGACTGTTGCATTGCGAGCTACTGGCATGAGATTTTAAATTCATGTACGCACTTCAGTCACCCAGGCACAAGTTCGGCACGGTAATGTAGGATAAAGCGAAAGCCAAGTTGACTGGTTATGAGGAGACAGCAAAACACCTCCCCCTGCTGGACGTTGGTGCGCTGGCCGAGGAGCTCTCCTGGAGGGCTAGCCGGGGCACCGCCAAGCTCGGCTGACGGAGGCGTGTCACCGTGATAAACATTTATTGGCTTTACAAATGTTTTACTAGCCATGCTTCATTATTAAGGCGAGAATCGTTCTTGTGAATGATGTCGGGCGCTGGTATATTCCTGCCCGTTTGATTAAAATCGAATCTAGCATTAACGTCTCCATGGTACAAAATTAGGCTGCACGTTTTTTTGTTTTTTTGTTGTTGTTTTTTTTTTGTAAACTTAGATGAGTTTGTCATTAAAATGAACATCTTAAAGGGCAAGCCTGACTTGCTGAAAATGCTTATGATATAGTAATATATAGTTATGATATAATTATGATGTACTTCTGGCATTGGCTTATGGATGGGGCAGACTCGCTCAAGCTGATGGTACAAATAGGAGCTTTTCATGCTAAATGAATAAAGCATAATTGGCAACACAGAGACAGCGTGCAGGGTTTCCTGTAGGCTTCTACAAAGCCAGAGCTGTGAAGCCAGAGCTGTAGAGAGGCTCTGCTCAGCAGGAGCAATGACCTCCACGTGGCCACGTTATCCACAGATCAGTCGAGGGGAAGAACTCACACTTCACCACTGCACACACAGTCTCTCCGGGTTGCAAGACACACAAGACAGAGTTACGTAACATATAAGCCTGAAGGAAAAGAAACAGAAGAGTGCATGAAAGATGGGATGCACACACACACACAGACACACGGACGCATGCACACACACACATACACATACACACCCATTCATACACACACACATACATTCTCATACATTCTCATATACACATACATTCACACATGCACATACACTCATATATACACACATACACACACTCAACACATATACACTCACGGCAACATTCACACAGACACACACACACGCACACACTGATACGTGCATATATGTGTGTGTGTGTGTCTGCTCTATTGTACAATACACAGCCCATATGATCCTTGCTTGTCTTTACTTGTCCAGTAGCTTGGCCAGGGTACATACACACACCACCTCATGAGGATTAACACAAATGACCCCAGGAGTGAGACTGCCTCACGTTGGGATTGATTTAACGATCTGTTGGCTCGCTAGAGTGAATGAACATATTCCCTCCAAATCCTGTAGGGTGGACCAAGAACTTGGCCAAAAATGCACAATCCAATCAAGTGCGTTCCAACTTGTACTTCAAGGTCTCCGATGAAAGCAGCGGCCTGATTTCTTGGGCTCCCTGCTAAACTCATGTGGACACATATTGATTGCATTTCTGAAGTGTGTGATAAGCATTTGGAACTGGTCTTCTTCACTTGATGTGGATATCAGTATTGATCGGGGGGGCTTACCATCTGATCAATATATAATCTAAGGGTTTAGAACTAACCTTGATTCAGAATCGGGATGTGATTCGGGGAATACGGCAGATGGCAGGTTGGTACAGGTCATAATTCAAAGGGAGAACATATTGTGCAGGGCACTCCCCATTTGGGTAGCATAAGCACATATGCACTGTACTCCATTAAAGACATATGTTTGGCTGTGCAGGCAAGGGATCAGAAATCCACAAGCCAGGAAACATGTGGTATTATTTACAATATTATTATGGTACAAAAATATCAATGTATAAAACTGTGTACTGATCTAACCCCTTATCCTATTTGGGGGATATAGTTTATTGCTTTCCACTTGGGAGTTCTACTGTGTATGTATACACTTTGTATTTTAATGAAGAATTCAGTGTGTTGTTTGTGTGTGTGTGTGTGTGTCTGTGTGTGCTTTGTTTATACTGTGATTGAAATGTAAAAAAAATGCATACAAACAATTGTATAACATCTAAGGTACAGAAGGCTAGAATGCCCCATGAGGCAAGATGGCAGACACAAAGAACAAAAACGTAGTTCCACACGACAAACTACGACTCGAACATGCACGGCGGCCCTGAGAAGAGTTGGCAATCGCGGGTGCTGTTTATTTTTCACCCGGGTTTTGCTTTATTGCTTTGCTGACAGAATAATCAAACCCTCCGTTACAAGCTGCTTGCAGCCACGGCGGTAAGTGCCCCGATGAGCCCGGTAGTTGCGCTCTCCTCCGCTGCCTCGCTTTCTCTTTCCTGCTTGTTTACGTTTTAAGACGCGGGAGGTGAAGCGCTCGCGCAGATTGCTTGTTCGGTCCCCTCACGTACATGATTACTGTGATTTCCTTTCTTTTTTCTTCTTTGCCAATTAGGACTTTGATGTGATTTGTAAATGGCGCCGTTGTTACAAGCCCCATTTCGTTTCTTGTTCTTCGTCACACCATCCTCCCTCCACCCCCATCCCCCACCCTCCTCCACCACCACCACCACCACCACCTCCATCCCCCCCGAACTCTATCAAGAAAGCCATTCGCGAAAAAAAAAAAAAGAATCACGTTATTATTATTAAGAATGATTGAAAACATGGACCAGCGCGTGCAGAAGAACCGCACAGCACGAGGCCTGTGCCGCTCGCGATTCAGCCGCCACCGCGAGGCCGACTCGGCCTGGCCATCTGCGGCTCGCCAGGTCCGGCCATCTGTGGTGCGTTTGCCGTCCCCGCCGTCCCCCTGTCCCTCGTCCCTGACACCCTGTCACCGGAAGACTGTATGCACCTCAGCTTGGTGCGGCTGTCCCTGGCGAGCGCTCCTGTTGCGTGGTCGCGTCAGGTCAACGTCTGTCAGCCGCCAGCGATTAGAGCGGAGACGTGCGTGCGGCTGGGTGTCAACTCTGCGCTGGCGGCCAGTGCGTCGGCTCCGCTGCAGCAGCACGGGGCACCTGTCAGCGAGAGGAACGTGATCGCACGCTGCCTGGAGTAAAGCCCTGCCACACCGGCATGCCTCGTCCTCATCCTTTACAGGCTCACGCACGCCACACGACAGTTGCCCGCATTCAGTCCACTTAAATGCAGACCTGGGCTTGTGGCATTTCCATACACACACACACACACACACACACACGCACACACACGCACACACACGCACACACAAATGCATATTTTATATATATATATATATGGTTTAAAAAGACAGAAGGCTAAAGTCATAGTGCACTATTAATAGGTGTTACAGAAGAACTGCATAATTAATTGATTTCATATGGTTATCGTGATTTAGAAAGAACATAATCTTTTGAATGGCAAGAGCTGTGATTTTCATTACACTTTAATTACAACGCATTGAATATTCTCAAGATTCTTAATATTTAAAGACTGCTTTATTGCTTTGCTAAGTTGTGTTATATGATGAAAATAGTTGTAATAGTTCTGTAATAGTGCTGCTTAAATGAAATATAGATGTGATGACATCATTAATTTAAATCATGTCATTTAGAGTAAGATGTGTTTGTAATTATGCTTGAGAAATGTTTGTTACTATGAGGATGACGAATATACATCTGGAGTTCAATTTATGGTACATAACTTGGAGAGCAACATTCGAACACTGATTGAGAAGAACCATAACTCATTCATCGCTATACAAAACATATGATGATGATAATGAAGTGGTTACATAGGATAAAGTAACACATACACACACAGGTTACAGTAACACACTAAAAGCACACAGGTAAGGGTAAGACATGTATATGGGTTATAGTAATGTGCCTGCAAGGTCTCTCACATGGGGCCAAACCACTGGTTTCCTTTGTGAATACTTTTATAAACTTTTTTTTTTTATATAACAACAGCCTCCCAGGGAAATATCCTCTTATTGCAACAGCGTGTTAGCGGCTCACGTAACTTGGGTTAAAACGTGAAAGAGCAATTTTGTCTTTTATCAAATGATTTTGCCAGCGTAGTGGAAAGGAATGCCCACCTCTGCAAGTGAGCGAAGCAAACGAATTCAGCCTCACGCAACCGACTGCTTCTCCCCTACACACACCGCAAGCCATGATATTGTGAACATTTTGCAAGTATGGGGGCAAAGATGCCAGTTCACACACACAATCCAGAACGTTCACTGGCTATCTTTGTTTCTCTGATGTCTTTTTTATGGGTTGTGTGTGTTACTTCTCTTCCAAACCATATATGCCTCATGCAATCTGGAAGCGGACAGATCGGCTTAGAGGATTGGTGCAGCATCCTGCTCGGCAGGGAGGTTTGAGTAATATGGCAAGCAGGTTATGAGCTGTGAAACAGGCCTGATGCACATTTATGCACATTAATGTAGGTATTTCATGTACTCTTACAATGCTTGCTATCATGGACCTCCAGGTCTCCACCCCATCCCTGTCCGTGCCTCAGGTCAGGAGTATCAGTGGAACCTGCAGAGCCACTGCAGAGTTATTAAATCATATCAGAGGGACATGCTGTCATGTCCTGACAGAGATGCAGCAGTTGTGGACATACCATCTCTGTTGTTTAAGCCTGCTTTATGTCCTGCACATGCTGGCATCTGCATGTCATATACAATCCACCTCACATGCAAGGACTGTGTGCATGCACGCACATGCACAAATGCACATTTCAAAAAAGAAAGCAGTGGTAGTCATAGTCTATGATTTTTGTAATCTGTGTGTGTGTGTGTGTGTGTGTGTGTGTGTGTGTGTGTGTGTGTGTGTGTGTTTGAACCCTGCCTTGATGACACTAAGCCCAAGGGACAGAATGACCAAATTGATTTTGCTACCCTAGACTTTAGCCCAAGGCAAACTTTCATCTACTTTCAAAGAGGTACATCATTAAAAATTCTTTGCTCAAAAAATGTATTTCTGTTGGCAACCATTAGTTTGTATTTACATTTCATAATTTATTTATTACTGGCTTGGTCTATTACCATAAAGGGAAAAGGGTCTTTGTCAGTAATCTGCAGTTAAGGTAATGGCAAAGCCTTGCCTGAGCGAGAGGGAGAAAGACAGTCAGAGAAAGAGAGAGAGAGAGAGGGAGAGAAAGAGAAAGAGAGAGAGGGAGAGTGGGAGAGAGGGAGAGAGAGACAAAGAGAAAGACAAAGCGAGAGACAGCTAAAGAGAGAGCCTGTTAAGTAAATGTGGCAATGAAATTCCTCACTGCTCTGAAAGCTTGAACAAATCAGACAGCATGTCACACTCTCTTTCTCCAAAGCAATGCAATGAGCTTCACACTCAACAACTGTGAAGAACACACACACACGCACGCACGCACGCGCGCACACACACACACACACAAATTTAGAAAAGAACACGGGAAATAACGGCTCTAGTTCTACTTGAACTGTCCATTTCAAAAAGGTAAAGTAGGGATAGTGAATGTTGTTCAATGCAAATTAAAGTCTCTTGTTTCTTTTGAGATGCAAGACAGTGAAGAAATATGTTGTTGAATAACAGTTGGTTTGCCTCAGTGGCCACTGTTCTGGTTGCTTCCCTTGAACTATAATGTCATTTCTCTCTGTTTTCTAAAAACTACATTATCTTTCTTTCGCTTTTCTGTTTGATACAGCTTCAATTATCTTCAAGATTCAAGTTATTCATTGAAGATATATACTTTATAGGGACACCACTATCTATAATAGAAGGATTTGGGCTAATTCATTCAGTAGTATACTCAATATCATTTGATTCTAATACTAGGAATACTTAATATCCTAAGTAATAAGGAAACATCGTACTGACATCTAATTCTATCTTGTCCCTTAAGTGCGACTAATTAGCCAACGGTAGCTTTGAGCTTCTGTGTTGCTTCGTTAGTGCTGCACTAAAGCTCTGGGGCCAGCACTGCTAACACGCCGAAAAAAACAGCCACCAAGCAGTATGATGCAAACGCCAGACAATGTAGCAGTGACTAACACTGACAGGAATAATTCTGTGATTTACAGCCTCGCTCAGAGCCGGCCGGCTAAACGATGGATGACCCTAATACCACGTTGATTCATCTCTGAGCTGCTGCACTTTTGATAGGCTTGTCATAGCTCACGGTTCACGTTAGACACAACTACATTTTCCCCTCCAACCCCCCGCTCATCAAATGGTTACATTTAGATGGAATATCAGTCCTTAACATCACACAGATGTGCCTGAGAGCAATGCTTGTTGATATCACTGGACCGCAGGATTGTAGCAACCCCATCTCCGACGAACCCCCCACCACCTGCTAAAGCTTAACAGAAGAATAAAAGCAAGTGATAAGACCAGCACATAAATCACTCCCCCCCCACCCCAACGCCTCAGTTTGGGACTGTCCTAAGGAATAGTCGTAGGACTGAAACAGATTACTGCTGTCAAAATCTGTGATGAAAGCAATTAGCACCTCAGGCTTTCAGATAGTCACAGTCTGCGTGTAGGTAATGAATTTAGCTCATCCACAGTTTGCTCACTCTCCATTCCACCTAATGTTGTAACAAATATCGGCCACT
Organism: Electrophorus electricus; assembly: GCF_041902795.1. Classification (NCBI taxonomy): domain Eukaryota; kingdom Metazoa; phylum Chordata; class Actinopteri; order Gymnotiformes; family Gymnotidae; genus Electrophorus; species Electrophorus electricus. The sequence goes on from NC_137502.1 coordinate 23,251,824, forward strand.
GGCGAATCCAGCTGCCGTCGCTAATCTGTCTTGAGAGCGACTACTTTCCTGCCTCGCAAGAAATGATTGTCCGACACGTTCATACTTCCCGGAACTCAATTACATTATCTCGCATCATTTATAACTTGCTGCTCACAGTGAAACGCAACGATCCGCGTACGCATTTTGTTCATAGTGCAGAGTCATTTTAATAATAATAATAATAATAAAAAAAAACTTTAAAAAAAACCCAATTATGACTCAAGTACGACTTGGGAGCACTGCAGCCAGCGCCACGCATGGGCCTGCCATGCTGAACCCTGACCCGGACCTCTGATCTCTGACTCCCACACTGACCCTGCTCTCCCCCACCCGGAATGGGGTCTGGCCTCTCTCACCTCTCTTCCAATGCGTTCTGAGAACTTACGCAGAGCCCGGGTCCCTTTGCCTGACTGCCTCTCTCCCGTACGGCTCTGCAGTGCGGTAGATTGGCTCTGCCATGCCCACAGCGTGCGATCTGTGACAGCTAATGGTTAGTCTCTGAGGTGTGCCAAGCAGAGAAGACAGAGCTGCAAGAGTGCACATCAAAAGCTTATCTGAGGCTCGCCTCCGCACCTGTAAATAAAACATGCCCCGGATGAATAGTCTTGACTTGTTAGATGGGAACAGGAGAAGTTTCGATTGAGAGCAGAAAGGTGCTATTGGAGAACAGCGTTTCTTTCATGCCTCTTTTAGCCTTGTGCACCTTGCTACTTTTGTGCACATCAAACGGCTAAAGTTTGCCGCTTTCAGCCGTTGGGTTATTGAACCCTGGAGCAAAGTTAAATATATCCCATACCCCAACCCCCCCCCCCGCCCGCCCGCTTCATACTGACTCATCATGAATACATCGAATACGAGACTATAATCAAAGACAGCAATGCACCATGGGTCCTGTAGTTCTACAACAGCCTACCCTGGGGCCTTCTCCATCCCTCCTGTCCGGTAATCGACCCACTATTCAGAGGCTAGCTGTTTGTGCAGGTCCTAGCCTTGCCGGCATGCGCCGGGGCGTTTAAAATGCGTACGCCCGAGCGGCACAGTCACTGTTTATGATGACAAGAGGCAAGCATTTGCTGATGCTGCATGGTTAAAGTCCACGGAGCACTTTGGGGTAATTTTCTTCCACTTTATCTCGCTCATCCCTCTGTCCCTCAGAAAGCTCCTTCTCGCTGAGGTTTATGGATCCGTGGTGCCGAGGCGGGCTGAAGAGATGGCCGGCGGTGACTGTGGGCTGTGTGCTGTATCTGGAGATCTTTAATTTAAGGACAGGGCTTCAAAAGCCCCACTGAGCGCTATGAGAGAGCTGGAGAGTGAGCGCGTGGCAGCGTGCGTCAGGGCTGGGGGGTGGGCCGGTGGGGGGCTGGCATGGGCTGACACAAAGCTTGCCTTTCTAAGTATGTGCTTTAGTTGTTGCGTGTGTTGTGTGTATGTGTGTGTGTGTGTGTAATGAGTGGGGCCAGCAGGAGTGAATGATGTACTGAACTGCTGTTTTAAAAAGGCTCTCTTCTTATCTAGATTTCAGTTTGAAAATACCCACAAAAACACTCCATAACATGTTCACCTTTAGTGGAAGAAAATGATTTTATATATGGCTTCTGCATAAAAAAAACATTTTATACAGAAGCCATATATGCAGCCGATATAGTCCACATATGAGATAGGACTAACATAAGTTGACAGATGAAACCCAAACCTGCGCTCTTTAAAAAACTGCCCATTGGAGTAAGTGCCCACAGAATCTCTTCTTCAGTCACATGGTGTCTGTGGGCAGGACACGCCGGCTTCATATGCAGAATTCCTGCTTCTTGTTGGCAGATTAATTTAACTGTGACAAGAGTGAATAAACGACAACAACAAATCGTTGCAACAAATCTTTTGCAGAATTAATGTCAGCCTCCACAGAATTTTTTTTTATTTTTTATTTTTTTGCCAAAACGACACTAAGAAAGTTTTACATTATATACTATAGCTTGCATATATATGTTGAAGGATTTTATGCGCCGTTCAGCCTAGCACGTTTTTGCCAGAATGCTTGTACTGGACATAATCTGTAATTAAACCACAGAATGTTTACACAGCCATTGAGAGGCAAATTGGTAGAGGTGGGGGTGGGAGGCGGGGCTTTCTGGGTGTGTGGGACTGTGTGAGGGAAAAATATGCAAATGCTTATTACATATCATCTAAAAGCCTTTTAATACACAGGCAGTGGTTTCCGGTTGAGAGTACACTGAGCGCAGTTGGCTGCCGCTTCACGCTGGTGGGTGTAGAAGCTGTGTGTCGATTGTAAAGCATCCTTGGGTTGTATAAGTGTCTCCGTTCATTTGCAAAACAACCAGACTCAAGTCTGATTATACAAAGAACATCCCACCTTCCGCAGATTTCTATTGTAGTCTGTAACTTGTCTGTATGATCTTCAAAGAAAATGTGGGATGGTAGCATCACCACACAAAACTGGGTTCGTTCCTAGGGTAAATAATGCAGTCATAATACTGCACAACTCATTGATGCATTGTAAGAGCAAACCAATCAGAGTTCTACCCCCTAGAAAGGTATTTAAAGGGCTGGGTGATTTTTAAACAGGACTCCAGATAAATATAGCTCATTCTCAGGGTCAGAGTTGGATACCCTTTGATCCAGTTTTCATGCAAAAGCACTAAAATTCATCATTTATTTTATGTGATTACACTAAAACGTGTTGTTTGTAAGACGGTACATTTCTATTTTCCACTGCTATGAGAATGTAAAGAAGTCAGAAGAAGAAACTAGCTCCAGGGGGCCAGTATCTACATCGCCAATCTTTGTGCTTGATTTCAGTACAGAGAGAAGGCAGGATTTGCCTTTTATCTGAACCAGTCACAAATTGCCCTGCAACAAACTTTCTTTACAAGGAGGAAAGAAATGGACTTTTGTCCTTGAAGTCTCCCGATGAAGGGAGAAGGGGACACTTCCTCCCGATGGTTACGCGAAGTAAACATTTGGTTTACAATTAAAGGAATCGCCACCAGCAAGCAGGGTCTCTGTCGTGGAGCTTCCGCGCCGTTCTTCCGCGCCACAGAGGGGAACCTTGGGCCGCCGCTGTGCCTGACACCGTCACACGCGCTGGCTGCCATAACCGATAAGGACAAGATCAGACAGTAGCACATCAAACAGGCCACCGAAAGTCTGACGCTTATCGGCAGGGTGAAACAGGCTGGCGCTTAATAAATTAACCTCCACTCGCACACGGAGACATAAAGTTCCTTCATGTTGTTTCGCTTGGTTTTACCAAAGCTTCACAGACTCGGTGTGGTGATGTGAGACGAGCAAAGCTCTCTGTGACTTTGAATAATGGCCTTTGAGTCTGGTGTTATCTGGATTCCTAAACTGGTTTCCTGGAAAGTGGCGCTTCTGGGGGGTTTTTTTGTTTTTTTGATTAGGTTTTTTTCTCTAAGAAAAAGAGTCTGCATACAGGCTGTAATACGCAGAAAAAAAGAAATATATAAATAAGTGAGTGCATCTGTCTTGACTGATAAGAAGGTGTTGAGATGACATTGATTTAGCTCTCCTTCACATTTGCAAGAGGGATTTGTGAAAACGTGCAGACTCACCATATCTACTGCCACACAAACATTTTTAGACACACTCTCACCATATCTACTGCCACACTAAGATTTTTACATACCCTCTCAGATCCATATCACTTGGGGCCCCTGATCAACTCTCACGGCATGTTATTATCTTGCCTTTGATACTATAGCTTGCCAACAAATAAATGCTTATCAATTTAAACTGATGTACAGGTGAGCTGCCTGAAGTACAGGTGAGGTTAAGGGTACTGGGTAAAGAGATATAGACAAAATAAAGAACTAAGCCGTCTCAGAAGCCTTACATTCATATTACAATGCTGTGGCACATCAGGTTAGGATGAGATGGTCATGTCATGTTATGTTCTCAAGATGAGCTGGTCATGTCATGTTATGTTCTTAGGATGAGCTGGTCATGTCATGTTATGTTCTTAGGATGAGCTGGTCATGTCATGTTATGTTCTTAGGATGAGCTGGTCATGTCATGTTATGTTCTTAGGATGAGATGGTCATGTCATGTTATGTTCTTAGGATGAGCTGGTCATGTCATGTTATGTTCTTAAGATGAGCTGGTCATGTCATGTTATGTTCTTAAGATGAGCTGGTCATGTCATGTTATGTTCTTAGGATGAGCTGGTCATGTCATGTTATGTTCTTAAGATGAGCTGGTCATGTCATGTTATGTTCTTAGGATGAGATGGTCATGTCATGTTATGTTCTTAGGATGAAATGGTCATGAGATGGTCATGTTATGTTCATGTGACACTTTAAGAGTCGCACCTACTTTACAGCATGAATAACATGAATAACAGACCTTTCACCATGGATTTAGATATTAATGTTTGCCACCGTTGTGATATTACTGGCACTGTAGCATCCAAAATCTCCCTTTTTAAAAGCTTCCCATAAACGAAAGAAGCACATAAAACAGCAGGTGCTAATGATGTAATAATTATGTAATTATGGAGTTAGATAGTGGCTATGTCCGAAATCGGTTACTACATACTATGCCTTTATTTGTAATGCTAATACATACTATTCTCATGACATCCTTCCTACTACTTTTAAATTATTGTGGACACACTTTACCATTACAGCTGAAAAGGAAGTGACCTTTGAACTTCATGAGGAAAACGTTCGAATTGAAACATTTTCCTCTTAGGGTTTGGCACATATGTTGCTAAAAATAAGTGTTTTACAGAAAAAATGAAGAATAATCGGGACATAATCACAATCAGAATAATTGGGAATCAGTTACACTATTAATCATTATATTTACACTTGAAAATGACTTTGTTAGCATCTGCCATTTGTGCCTCCCTTCTGAACCACTCTATACTTCCCAGAATTCCCAAGGGAGTCAGGTGGACCTCCACACCCATCCAATCCTACAGCTATCTCACGTTCTCCCAAGAATACAAATTGTTTTCAGCTGTTCCATGTTGCATCATCTATAAAGAATCTGTGCGTCTTTCAATCCAATGCAAAATATTGCTTCCTTTATTTCAGTGCATACTGTACTCTGCTGGGTGTTTCTATTGGGTTTTGTCCTCTCCTGTTTTCTGACCAGCTTTGGGATTTTTCTCACACTGTTTTTGGATTTTCCCTTTTCTTTTTGGTAGCTCGTAGTTGTGTTATTCTCTGAATTTGACCAGGACTGTTTTTGACTCTGTACAAGATACCCCTCTGTTGTGGAAATCTCATTGTTCAGGTATTGACTCTGGCCTGTTCGATTATGTTATTAGATAGCGCTTTCATTATTAAACACACATCAACTTTTATCCTCAAGCGTCTAGCTGATACTCATCTGTTAGTTTTGTATTCTTTGGTTTCCTGCAATGTTGACATCATGTATTAAATAGTGTGCAGTGTTTATACTGGGAGAACTTTTTGATTACTAACAGTCAATACTAAGGTTTTGGACACACCAACTATCCCGGAAGTACTATTTTGGCATATATTTATTTACTATTTTATTATTATATTTATTACTATTTATTACAAAAGTATGCAATTTCAGATGTAGCCAGCCAGCAAAAGTATCAGTTAGGTTTTAAAAGTATCTGATTATGAAACATCACTGTCTGTTCTGTCTGTCTTGGTGATTGAACTTTTTAAAAATTTTATTTTATAGTATTTTTCTGGCAACTTTAGCCGTTAAGCAAATTCTCACCCACTGACTGGCCAGCTGACTCTCCTGTCATATGATATCTGCCAACAGTGGACGATTTGGCAAGCATACGCATCCTCCGAGACACGGATTGCACATTTTTAATAAAAATCATGTAATACCTCCCCTTTTTTTTGAATGTGCATCAATATTTTATGCGTGATTATTAGCAGTGTATTGTAAAGAGGATGTGAAGGCTTTACTACCTCTTATTGACTTCCATCAGTCTGATGACCCCGACAGTTGACACGCGGTGTGAGCACATGAGGTCCCTCTCTGGGGGACCAGGGATGTAAGCTACTCTGAAGAGGAGATGAGAGAGAGAGAGAGAGAGAGAGAGAGAGAGAGAGAGAGAGAGAGAGAGAGAGAGAGCAGGGGGTGGGGGGGCAGAAAGAAAAAGATGGGGAAGAGAAAAGAAGAAGAAAAGGTTAAAAAAAAGACAGAAAATAGAAATCTCAGCTCTATCAAGCAAGCTTTCAAAAGCCATTTCAGTCAAGAACATTGTCATTTTTTTTTTTTTTTTTTTTTGGTAGCAAGGAGTTCAATAAACTGCGGCAGGTGCTTGGAGCACAGGGTGAGGAGTTAATCATAGGCAGAGTCTAGCCAGATGACTGCTGTCAGCATGGACAGCTGGGATGGGGAAAGATTGAACATGTGATTGTGACTGGCATCGCACCGGCGTTCATAAAATGTAAAAAAGGTTCATGACAAAACTCAGATGTAACTGCACAAAAAGTAAATGCCTTTCAAATTCTTCATATGTATGTATGTATATATATATATATATATATATATATATATATATATATATATATATATATATATATATATATATATATATATATATATATATATATATATAATGTGTGTGTGTGTGTGTGTGTGTGTGTGTGTGTGTGTTTGTTTCTAGTTTATATAAATTTATAGAAAATGGAAGTGCTTTGCTTGCACAGCTGATGAAGGACCTCTCTCTCTCTCTCAATACACACACACACACACACACACACACACACACACAGGTAACACAACAGATCGTCTGAAAAAGCCTGACTTCGCTACAAACCATTTCACTTATTTATATTTTGTTTGCTTGCCAGTAACCTTCATGCTTGTGCTTGCCCCCTCCGCCCCCCCCACACACACACGCACACGCGCACACACGCGCACGCACACACGCGCACGCACACGCGCGCGCACACACGCGCGCGCACGCGCACACACACACGCGCGCACACACGCGCACACACACACGCGCACACACATACACACAAACGTGCACACACACACACACACACACACACACACACACACACACACACACACACCTGTAGCACATGGTGGAATGGAAGAATCCAGTATAATGTTTATAATGTGTTCATTTTCCTTATGAAGATCCAGGTTGAAAACCAAATCAATGTCCACACGGCAATTATTAAACCACCGATAAGCAGGACACTCGAGTACCATTTATTGCACTTTTAAATCTCATCCGTGCCTATAGTCTGGCTACAGCTCTGATGTCTCTGAGCTCTTGTGTGTGCCTCAGCTCTGGATTTTCACTCAAGGAAAATGTGAGGGTGTGTGTTTGTGAGTGTGAATGTGAGTGCGCGTGTGTGACAGGAACTTGTCTGTGTTGTGGTTTGGTCTGCCAGTGCATGCTACCAGGTGGGTCGTGGGAGCCTGCTCTCTGCTCCCAGCATGATAGCGAGGCTTAGTCTTGCCACCAAACGTCCTTAATCAGCCATCCACGGAGGCTAAGCCGAACAGTGGGGCCACACGGGACCAGGGACGAGGACTGATCGTGGGCCTTGCATGTGAGACGAGGGGGGCAAAAGGAACCCGTGATTCCTCCCAATCCGCTTGACAGAAAAGAGAAAAGCTCATTTCCCTTATCTGGAGTCAGAAAGGCAGAGAATCAATGCTGTGCATATTTCCTCCTGCCCCGCCAACCATTGCAAATAAATTACATTTTGCAGTTTCGCTTCACATGCTTGGTGTGCTTCCCTGGACGCGATCCGGAAATTCCCGGCGCACCTGCATAGTCTTCTCTTCGTCTTCCCGTTCCTGAAACTGCCTGGCCCTTTTGGTCGCCGCTCTTTTGCCAGGCGTGCAAGAGCAGCCAGCTAATTACTCAGACGGCCGGTGGAGGAGCCGCCACGGTCCTGGAGCCCGGCCTCTCCACTTCTGCGGCAGCCCCTGCTTCGGCTCGCTCTCCAGTCCAACCGGCATCACAGCACTGGCCCACCGGCAGCAGGGGGACTGGGCAGGAATTCCAATCCACGGGTGGCACAGCAACTGTCTTTCCACGCTGCGTTTTTTACAGCTATGGATCAGAGCTGTGGTGCTGTGTCGAGTGTAATTGATCCAGTGTTACAGCTGTTTCGTAAAGTGACGTTTTTAATCTGGATCTGTGGCTGTTCGACTCCTGGCTCTTGTCAAGGACTCTTCTTTGCGTCATCTCCAGGTCGTTTCCTTGCTACCGTCTGCCTCGGTTTTCCTTCTACTTTGGGACCAGATTACTGTAAAGCTGCCATGTGACAAAACCTGCTGGGAAAACTACTATACAAATAAAACCGATCGACCTGACTTACACAGAAAAGGGCACTTGTATTACGATGTAGATTAAGCTCCGCTCAGTCTTTTGCTAGTCGGCCCGTATGCATTATTCATCGTAGAATCGCAGCGATGTGGTGTTTAATCCTCTCATCAGAGACTGTAGTCCGATGAATATCATTTTAGGAGTTCATGATAGTGGAGTTTCTGTAAACACTTACGCAAGAGGCCTAATACGGCCCCAGCTATCCCACTTCACAACCACATGACGCTGCATCATGCTGCCACGGTGAAAACGTCTCGGGGCTCTCTCAACGCCAGAAACCTTTGGAAAGCGCGGGCGTGTTTGCTAGTCGGTGGACAAGTTCCATAACGTTCAACCTCCAGATGGGCCTTTTGAAACTTAAATTTGCGAATGACAACAGGCTGCATAATGACTTGGCTGCTCTCAACTGTTCTTGGACCAGCATGACTGGAGCTAGATTAAGGCGGCAGTCAATTAATTTCACAGGACAACCAGATGCTTCTGTTTATGTAGTGTCACCAAAGTGTATTAGATAATATTTCTGCAGTTCAGTGCAATCTGATTTTTGCAACGTATTGTAAGGGAAACAGTGACTGGCTTCAGGATGCCGGCCATGTGGGCATTCCAGCTTTTGTCAGATATTGTATCCGTCCATGCCATGATGGGTTTCCCACCACTTCCTTGAAACTGATCAGAGGAATTATCAGTTCATCATACACAGTAAAAAGGCAGTTCAAAGGAATATATAAAAATGTCATTGTAGCGCAAAGATTTGATACTGAGGGCTAATAACAGGGATTCAGTAGCTACACACAAGAATCTGGACAAACTTATAGATTTACCTCTGGAAGACAAATGTCACTGTAATCATGCAACCTCATCATTTGTATTTAGCTCTGCCATTTGAAATGTTCACTTCAGTGTAATCCCTTTTCTTCCCCTTGCCTGTCTAATATCCCTTTTTTTCAAACAGAATAAAGCATTAATTCGGAACGTGAATTCCGAACAGCTAATAAGGAAACGGACAGATTCATTTGGATGTCACTGCCTTCTCGTTAAGCCGCGGCGTTTCAAAAGCGCTGCTACGCTGCCCACAGGAGCTCCATGTTACGCAACAGCTTGCTCCTATAATGAACGTGTCACCTGGGTAAACTCAGCCTCCAACATGGTGCCACACACATTCATCTGAGCATCCCTACCAATTAAAGGCTCAACTATTACAGCTTCGCCAGTGAATCCCGATTGTTGCTTTTTCAGGTATGAAGATATGCGTTTTATGGCTGCATTCACCGCACATGCATGTGCGGGTTAAGTGTTATACGCTATTATTTTGTTACAGTTAGTTATGTTGTCCAGTCAGCTGTGGTTTTTTGAATTCGCCAAAACCAATTTGTCGGCATATTATAAATCCAACCTGCTCGTGGTTCCCCAATCTCTTGAGTTGATGAGCCATATTCTGCTGTCTGTCATCCTGGGTTATGCAGCAGTGTTAGTAAACGAACCACCGCCCCCAGCTCACACACAGACAGACACACACACACACACACACACACACACACACACACACATACAGAATGGCTATACTACCTCACCTGACAGGGCATGGCTGATGATCAGACCATCCATCATCCTCAGGGCTTTTCTTCCTTGTGCTGTTAGGGGTTGAGTGTTAATTGATTTCTTGGCAGCTCTTCGTGCCAGCAGGTATTCCCCCTTTCTCTGGACCCCTCCCAGCAAATGTTTCAGGGTTCACTGGATATTCTGTTTTTAATATTAAAATAGATGACATTTTCCTATATTAAAATTACATATATTTAATAAAATTGTTTACATTTTTTGGCTTCATTGCTTGGGGGACTTCAGTGATAAGAGTGGAATTACTCAGTTAAACATATCTTTGTATGTTATTCCCCTCCTACCCTCTCCACTGATCAGCCTCACTGGTCTGCTAAGAACCGTCCACACCTCCTCATCACACACACACCCAATCGTACACACACCACCACCATTACCTGCTCTCTTTTTAAACCCAGCTCACACTCACTCCTGTGACTCTCTTGTCTCCATATCAAGTCTCCCAGCCTCGAATCTTTTCATACCCGTTGTCTTTTAGTCCGTTTGACATTGCTGTGTGTTTCTTTGACTTTTGCCTTTTGAATTGAGTCCTTATTGATCCCGTTTGCCCCTATTTGACATTGGACTGTTTGACTGTCCTCCTGTCTTTCTGAGGAAATTCAATAAATCTGCGCATACACTTACAAACGCTTTCTCTCGTCTGCCTGACTTGTTAAAGAAGACTTTGCCATTGGTGTGAAAAGCAGCACACACGAGAAACCATGATTGCTAAACTCGTCCCTGCTATCTCTGATCAATGGAAATTTGTTAGGAGACCATTTCAGAGAGCTAGCCCAATTGGGTTCCAATGTGGTGGAAATCCAGCACGATGCAAGCAGCTACAGGCTTCCGGGACATCCAGTGAACACGCTACCTCTGCTTTCACCTTCACAACCAGGCTCCACTCCCGTCCCTCCCTATCCTACCCTGTCGCGATACGCGGCCATGCAGCCTGACAAGTTCGACAGTAACCGTCCGAGGCGTAAAGGTTTGCTGCTTTGGTGTGCACCGTTTTCGCACAATCACTGTCTGGGACCAACTCATCCAATTCAGCAAATACTGCCGTATCTCTGATCACACGCAAATCCTTGCATCGGGCCATGTCTTACAACAGTTCCGTTGACGTGTTCGGCGCTGTCTTTGATTACCCAGCTGGGGGGCAAGGCACATAAACAGTAGTATAGCATTTGCTTCATTTTCCCTAGCTTACCTGAGGACAGCAGATGAAACGAACCTGCACTCTGTACTATCTTTCGTTAGAGCCTCAGCAAAGAAGTCCAAACCGAACTCAGCAGGGATGATGCTTCGAGTTTGTGAAAAACATATTTGGATGTGTTGCTAAAAGAATGCAAGAAAAAACCCAAACACACCCAATTTCCTGTTTCGCATCGAATAGTAGTTGATCCTACGCAAATGCAGTTCTCTCCACCAATCAGCATCACTAACCAATAGCCATGGCCTCTCATCACACAAAACACCTGTGAGACATCACCTGTATGTTTTTTTGACATTGCTGTGTTTTGTATCCATCTCATGTTTGCACTGCATTAAAGAGCAGGAATTAATCTCTCTGATTATGTAATAAACCCTGATGTCTTCCATTTACACCATGTTTAAGAGTTAATGACCTTGGTGTAATTATGGATCCCAGTCTCTTGTTTGAAGCTCATATATTAAAAAAAAAAAAGCTTTTCTGCACCTCAGGTATATTGCAAAGATTAGAAATATGCTATGCATAAAAGCTTGTCTGTGCATTTATCATTTCCAGACTGGACTACGACAATGTCGGGCTGCACCACTGCATGCATTAACAAGCTAGTTCAACATGCAGCAGCTAGAGCTCTTACTGATCATATTACTCCTATCTAAGATACTGTATTGGCTCCCATTACCATTCTGAACTGATTATGAAATATTTCTAATAACCTACAAAGCACTGAATGGTCTTTTTTCACTCTCAGAGTTCTTGGTCTGTTAGGCTCGGCCATATTTGCTTTGTACAAAAAGTTTTTCTTCTCCATTAGACACAGTTGCAGTTGTAGTATTAATCCTTTGTTTGACAAGCATTTTGTTATCTGGTTCAACCTGCACGGCCCTTGTCAATACATTGTGCTCATATTCTTCCTCTAATGTATCTGGCTAGGGGATACCCACTGCTGTTGACATGGCTTGATTGTAAAAATGACCATCACATTGACTTTTGGCACGAGGACATCTGGACTATCTACAGAAAAACAAACAAACAAAAAAAACAGTACATAGCCCAGTTTGTTCCGTATTTTGTTGAAAAACAGTATATATTTTATAATATGCTGCCAATTAAATGTCTTAAAGAGGACCATGAACTAACATGTAGCACACTGTCCAATTAATGTTTGCTTGCCCAGTGGTTTGTACTCAACATAGAAGTGCCTGCTGGTTCAGATGTTGCCATTAAACCAGCGTGGCAGGTCACGGAGCTGGGGAACTCCGGACGCCATTAGAAACTGCGTGAAACTGAACTAGAAAATTAGAGGCAGACACTCAGCAACAACAAAGCATTCTCAGCAGCGTGCGACTGTTGCAAATCATTATGTCCCTAACACAACACTACACAGCGCAAACTCATCAGCACGCCCCATCCTATCTGAGAAAGTAAACACAGACTTGACAATCTGACTCAATGAATTACACTCAAAGTTTGACTCGGCACTTAGCATTGCTTCATAAAAAAAAATAACCCCCCACCACAGGCTATTAACTTCACTGAGCTCTAATGATTATGCATTAGGATTTTACCTGACAAGATAGATACATATAGGCAATGATCATTAACTGTTCGTTTGGGTGCGCCCGGAGCCAGTGTTTGACTTTCCAATTCAGCCGTTATTATCTCCGGTGATGACCAGAGCGAGGCAATTCTCTTGTGGAAGATGATTGTAATGGAAAGCAATGTAGCCCAAGACCTGAAATTAACGTGTGTAAATAGCAGAATCCCACAAGTTCCTCTGCTTCCTGAAGGAGCCGAGGTAATCCTGCAACGCTCCGGCGTGGATGCGTGGATCACGTGCGGGGGGAGTCCCCGCCCTCTGCCCACCGCTGACATCACAAATTGCAGGTTGCCCGTGGCGTCAGAGAGGGAAGGATGCAGGCGAAGTGCTAATGATCGACTTCATGGAGGATGGCTCCGCGTGTCGCTCTGAAACCGTCCCCACGCCGATATAAATATGGTCCTAACCTTTAGTCTTCGGAGTTAAAATGAGCTCTCATTAAAGAGGTTGGAATATGCACAAAGGGACGATTAGCCAAACCAAATGATCTGTAGATTACGGGCCATGGAAGATGCTGTGCTGGGATTACAGCATTAAATTCATGGCTAAAGTTAAAATCGCGACAGAAGTGCTTTCACATCACCTTACGTCATGTGATGCCGCATGTACTTCACCCAAATGTGTTAATGTCACTGAGTATAAGCTAATGAGTGATAGCATGGACTAATTAATGTGTTTACTGATCCCTGTTCACTGTTCACAATTCTGGGTGAAGTGTTCCTTTTACCCATCCTGTGCGGATGCCGTGAAGGCATTCATCCACTGTTTACTCACTCCCCGAATATAATTTTTCCAGGGCACAGTGGTGATATCATAATAGGTTTCATTGCTGCAGAGAAAAGCAAACTGCAAGTGAAACCCTCCATATGTTCTGTTTGTCTCTGCGGTGTCTAACTCTACTCAAGAAGAAAACTGCTGAAGAAAGATGCAGCAAATGTTAACATCTTTTTAACATCACTTGTGTGTGTGTTCATGGTTTGTTTGTGCTCCTACTGAACTTGTTTCTGTGTGGACATTGGTATCACTGGGAGTTGGATGCTGAGGTGGGACAGTGAGCTAAGCACTGTGGGGACACATGGCCCCTGTCCAACTCCACTTCCTCTTTGGTCTCTGTTCAGCCAGTCTTTCACAAATTTTCATTTTTAAAATAAAAAAGAACTGCAGTATACAATACACCTACACACACACACACACACACACACACACACACACAGAGACACACTCTCTCTCTCTCTCTCTCTCTCTCTCTCTCTCTCTCTCTCATGCACCCCCTCTACACCCCCCCACACACACACATAGACACATAGATAAACAATATAATTCTTGTATTCTCTACTTCCATGTTTATAAATTAAGCTTTCAGCATAAATATTTGATAAGAAAAGAGATATTCTGGGATAGGTCATGTGTTTCCTGTATTATTATTTCACAGGCCTTTTGAATAAATAATGCGATGTTATGTAATATTATGGGTGAAGGTGATTTCACTGCAAACGTAAAATGTGCAATATGCATGTTTAGTCAGCTCTGGCTGGGAGGTGCTAGACTCAGCATGGATCTCCTCACTGGATATTCAGACTAATTTAAAACTGCATCAGATGCCTTTCTGAAGAAGGAAAAATCATGTATTCTGAACAGCTGTGTGCCGTGTAAGCCTCATCTTCCCATAGTATGCCCCTACGGCTACATCTCAATCTCTCTCTCTCTCCCCTTCCTGTTTCTGTTTCTCACACATACATACACTTGCTTTCTCTCATACTCCTCTTCCATTGTGTGAGGCTTTTCCTAGCAACAGATGGGACACTGACTTACTCACTGCATCATTCCCAAATCATAGCAATATGTCAGAGTAAGTCGGTGGAATGGATGTGAAGTCATCCCAGGTCCAGAGGCATTTCCGAGAACTTCCAGAACATTCGCAACTTCGACATAAGCAACTTCATGCCATTTGAGATCAACTAAGTCAGTTTTAATTTCTGAGAAAGCCGTGATCGCGTCTACGGGACAACAGGTGATCAAGCATCCAGGCCAGCCCCTTTGGAATGTCAGACCTACAGCGTGGCTGTCCAGTTCTGTGCAAGCAAAGAGCCACGCGCAGCTGGACTCTGACAGGATCCCGTCTGTCTCGTCAAAGCAGGGCTCTGGGCCATCCTGCTCTATATGCAGATATATTAATGTCCAGCAGCAGATCGGTGAGAGGAGAGACCTGTCAGAATGATTTATTCCATATGACAGTGGGAGAGAGTGAGGAAGAGAGAGAGAGGGAGGGAGGTGAGGAGAGAAAGAGAGAGAGAGGGAGAGAGACCCACATGAGTAAAGAAAGTGAGGAAAGTGAGAAATGTTGGCAACACCATGAGCAGTAGCTCAGGGTCGCATCAGTGCAGCGAGATGGAAAGTGTCAGGACAGTTGTTTACAAATGAAGCTGTCTGTTTGCCCATGGCTGAGAGAGACTCAGAAGGCAAGTTGGGATGGTTGGCATGCAGGTAAGATGACAATATGGCACGGGAACATGAGTGAGGATGGGAGTGGGGACGTGGATGGGGATGTGGGTGAACACTTGGGTGGGGATGTGGGTGGGATGTGGGTGGGATGTGGGTGGGATGTGGGTGGGGATATGGGTGGGATGTGGGTGGGATGTGGGCGGAAAAGAGGAGTAAAACTCACCACACCGCGATCGTCTCAGTACCGTGGAAAAAAAGTCGCCTGTCTGCCTCTGGCGTCTGCTGAGTTGATCAGTCAGTGTGAACCTCAGTGCACACACAGAGCAGGCTGCCGGAGCAACGTCAAAGAGGCTCAGCTTTCTGAAAGCATACATAAATGGATTTTCAGTGTCAACTTATTTCAGATTTCGTTACATTTTATAGAACAGTATAGTGAGAGATATAAAAGAGATATAAAAGAGTAATCATTAAATTTTGCTTTGTCAGATATTTTGGTCTGTGTTTGTGTTTTTGTGTGTGTGGTAAAAGCACATCCTTTGGTGACGTGCTAAATGATTTTCTGACAAGTCAGAGGTTTTGTGTATTATCTTTAAGTACAGATGGTTAGTATCCCCTTTCTTCTCGTTAGCCTTTTGACCTGTTATTTGGGAAGGCAGTCTGTGAGAACGCCTTCCTATTTTATTGCTGATGTGTAAAAGAACATGTAGAAAAAACAATTTCCAGGAAGACACTTCCACCACGAAAGCCATCACAATAACAGGAAATGTAAGGATTATCTCACACACACACACACACACACACACACACACACACACACACACACACACACACACACACACACACACACACACACACACACACACACACACACACACACACACAGGGGGTTACATATATATACACACACACACACACACACACAGTGCAAGTTTGCACATTTGGAGTTAATTTAGGATTGTGACATTTGGACTGTAGATGGACATGTGAAATGCACTGCAGCAAAAAAGAATGTTATTTCTCTGTTTTTTGTTTTCCTTTAATTTTGCAGGGTCAATTATTATTCAACCCCTCAAACCACCAGAATTCTGTTTGATTCCCTCAAGCATTAAGAAGTAATTGAGGTATTAAGAACAATGAGCTTCGCATGCTTGTATTAATTTTCTGTTTTTTCCCACCTTTTCTGTCTATAAAAGCCCCTCCTCAAACAAATGAACATACGTGGTCAACATGGGAAAGACTAAGGAACATTCCAAGGCCATCAGAGACTAAATTGTGGAGGGTCACAAGGCTGGCAAAGGGTACAAAACCCTTTCCAAGGAGTTGGGCCTACCTGTCTGTCTCTCACCTACCTGTCTGTCTCTCACCTACCTGTCTGTCTCTCACTTGCAGGACTCTGAGGCAGACTGGTTCAAGGTTCTCTGGTCTGATGAGACCAAGCTCGAGGACTTTGATGCCGACCACACCCGGGGCATTTGGCGAGAGGACGGCACTGCATACGAGCCCAAGAATACCATCCCTACAGTCAAGCATGGTGGTGGCAACATCATGCTGTGGGGCTGCTTCTCAGCCAAGGTGCCCAGCCATCTGGTCCACATCCACGGGAAGATTGATAGCACAGCCTACCTGGAGATTTTGGCCAAAAACCTCCGCTCCTCCATCATGGATCTTCAGATGGGTCGTCATTTCATCTTCCAACAGAACCTAGACAACTTGGAGAAGATCTGCATGGAGGAGTGGGCCAAGATTACTTCAGAGACCTGTGCCGGCCTGATCAGGCCTTATAAAAAACAATTAATAGCTGTAATTGCAAACAAGGGTTATTCCACAAAATATTAAACCTAGGGGTTGAATAATAATTGACCCTAATTGTTATGTTTAAAATGTATTATAATTTAATTGAGCAACTTGTACTTTTTCTGTTAATAAATGCTACTCTTGTTCAAAGTTTGAAGGCTCTAAATTATTTGCAACTTGTTGAATTTGCAAAATCTGCAGGGGGTTGAATACTACTTGAGGCACTGTATGTGTGTATATATATATATATATATAATTAAATGCAGTAATAATTATTTTCTAATCATTTTTAGAAGGTGCACACCACATGCACTGATCTAAAAAGCTTCTCAACACCCAACACAGGTGGAGGGATTAGTAAAAATTGATGAAAAATTGATGAAAGTGATGGAAAAAAAAGTGAGGAATTAGGGTGACACTGCAAATGGATAGAGAGAAAGAGAAAAAGATCGCGAGAAAGAACGCTCATGCAAAAGAGAGATAGAGAGAAAGAGAGAACACAGATGAGCCTTGCTCCCAGACAATGGTTATTATGATAATTTATGATTGCACTGGGAACATTACCTTCCAATACTGATAAAAAATATGACCTACAAAAACGGGTCCAGTTATTGCTATATACAATGTGAAGATTTAAGAGGGCCCTTTCAGGGATAGTCAGAAAAAAGCACTGAAGTCAACAGAAAATGTTCCAGAAAAGCGTGTTGGCCATGGCCCAGCTATATCTGATGGTTGCAGGCAGACTGGAAATTGAATGAGGGAGGTGGCATGTAATTGTTTTCCAGTAGGGCAAAAAGGAGTGAATGAAAACGATATAAAATCAAACGTAAAACATGAACATAATCAGGCTGCTGACAAACTCTTCAAGTTTATTTGTGTCATGTGACTTTTAGGGACCATGAATAACAGCGTGCGTTGCTTCAGAATGGAAGAGTATGGATCAGAAAGAAATATTTTAAATAAGCAAAGAGATGAGAAAGAGAAAACGCTAGACCCAAAACTTCTTATTACACAGAAAACCCAGCCCAATACTGGAGCGTGACGTTATGGCGTTATCTGTTGCACTGGAACACTGCCAGCCCTCCAACATCCCAGCATTCTAATCCAGCAATATGTTTGAACTGGTCTGGAGTATAAAGAGTTTTCAAATGTGAGGGCGATCTGAGCTTTGGTCGGAGACCAGCGGGAATAGAGCAGTAATGAGTGTTGGGAAGAACCCAGCAGGCCAGCGAAGCTCACCTCAGGGTCACTGCTCGCCACCAGAAATAGACTGTACTGATAGTAGCTGAACATGTCTTCCTGCCTCAGGTCATAGTGTGTGTGTGTGTGTGTGTGTGTGTGTGAGAGAGAGAGAGAGAGAGAGAGAGAGAGAGAGAGAGAGAGGGGGGGGGGGGTGTTAAGTGTTTATCATAAATTCAAAAGTAAATATGCATGCACTGTCATCCTTCTGGAAGAACTCGAGGTGAGAAGTGCAGTGGCAATCTGGACAGTGCAGGAAGCCCAAGACCACCAGAGGTGCCTCAGAGTCAGGATTATAAATCAAAACCAGAATTATAGATCAAAACCAGGATTTATAAATCAAAACCAGAATTATAGATCAAAACCAGGATTATAAATCAAAACCAGGATTACGAAGCAGAAACAGGAATCTGAATGAGAACCCATTCGAGAATGAATATGAATTATTGCAGGGTACTAATGAGGAAATCAGATATCACCAAAACCAAACATGTCAGCACATCATTAGAAAGAGCGAATCGCTGTTAAATTAGCAAGGATTTGCCAGTGGGATCAAAGATTAACATCTGAAAGGGCATGAATCTTTCATCTGAAGTTGTAAACTTGTAAACTCTTTCCACCCAGTGGGATACTGGTAACTGCAAATATTAATTTGAGGCTTTCGGACTGAATGTGACAGCAATCACAGTATCAAAAGTTTTCAATGCCTTTAGAAAACTCATGACCCATCCCAGTCATATTTTAACACAATGGTACTTAATTGCGTTACGTTAATGGTGTTCGGCGTAACGCATTCATTCTGTTAATGCGATCGTCACTTTAGCTTTTGACAGAGCTTCCTGTGCAGCTGTTCCGGCCGGGAGAAAACCAAAATGCTTGCAAAGTCGTGAAGGCAATTCGCTCTGTTCTCCTCCACTCTGAAGTCACAAAAAGAAAAACAACCCCCAACAGCTGTGGCCCCACCCCCTTCCCCCAGCCACGTACCCCATATAAAACACTTCCTTGGCACAGCAGAGAAAAGACAAGGAGAGAACGAGGGAGAGAGAGAGAGAGAGAAAAAAAGGAAAGAGGCAGCATTCTCAAGAGTGAAATGAGTTTACAAGCTTGTTTGTGAGAGTAAGTGGGCCACCTCGGTGCTTTTCTGTTGCTGATGGTGTGCGTTTGTGTGTGTGTGTTTGGGGGAGGGGCAGGCATGGGAACGTGCAAAGGTTGAAGAGGCATTCCCTTCCATCCTCCCACCATCAGGACAAGCCTGCCGAGTGCCACATCTAATCAGGCTATGCCGCTCTTTAGCAGCGCTTGCTTGGGAACGGCAGCAATCCGGCAGGACCGCTGCTCCTTCCTATTTGCCTCCGAGACCCCAACCCCCCTCCATCTCCCTCTTTCATACTCTTCTGTCTCTCTTTTTACATCCACTGAAATCCCCAATCCCCTTCTCTGCTGATCTTGGACAGAATCCTCAGTCCTCCTGGCGTCTGGTATTTATGGTCAGCAGATGTGCATTAAAAAGTGATACTCTGAAGTCCACATAGGTTAACATTTCAATGTTCTCTCCCTGGCTCTGCAAGACGAGCAAAAATAAGCCTCAGCAAACACATTTTCTGTTTTTTTTTTTTTATGATCCTACAGCAATTTCACCTTAAAGATGCATTTTTAAAGCCTTATATTACTCTAAGCCAGAACTGCGAAATGTTTTTTAGCAGTGGCTTTAGCTTGTGATCAGCTACATCAACCCGTTCCAGCTGACGCTAACCTCGTCTGCATAAAAATCACGGGTTTTATGTAGTGCTACGTTAGCATGGCGAGGCTGTGCCGTGCCTTGCACCCACACCATGTCGTTAGAGCAGCGCGCTGCCACGTTGTAAAACTGCAAATGGATCGAGGAGGAGCGCATTTAGTCAAGACACGCTTGCGGAGGCCGATTCTAGCGGAGCTGACGCGCCGCGGGCCGCCACGCGCTTAGCGGTGTAGTGGCACGTGACCTGTTGCTTTTACGTTCGGAGGGAAACTCTAATATGGAGGCGAACCACGAGACTGGGCAACGTCATCAGAATAAAGGCTTTTCCAGTGCGCGCGGCAACTGCCGGCATGGCAGCTTCTGAATGACGACAGCCGCTCTACTGTCGTACGCTGCTCCTGCAGCGCTTGGCTAAAACCGTCTCCTCTCTCCGTCACGCCCAGCCTCTTTGCTTCGTCGTTCCCTCCTGCGTTTCGGAACGAGAAATAATTACAGTCACTGTGACCAGTATTACACAGCGGTTTTTAATAAACAGCAAAAGCCAGAGACCATTAATAAACCTGCAACGCTACAAGCTCGATTGCCACTGGATATTAACGATGTAATTATCCGCTGTGGTTGAATATGAGTTGTGCGAATGTCTAATGTGAAAGAACTGACAGCTAAATATTGGCCATTTCGACACTGTAAGATTTTAATCATACCACATACCATCATACCACTAACAATGGTACCGATGACAATACTGACATCTCAACATCCCATACTCCACTTGAGCAATTAGCATTCAGATTTTATTGTATAGAGATTTTATGTTAAGCCGTGATAAAGCAAGCGAGATATATTTCATTCAGTCCAATTTAATTATCACAACACAACACATATTCAAACCTAGATCCTTAAGCAGGAAGCCAGGGGTGACATTCTTTCCATATATTAACTACAGTTGCAAGGATAATAGCTTTACATAATTTTTACATAATTCTTATTTTTTGCCTCCAAGGCATGATTTATGGAATTTGTAAAAAGCACACATTTGTGCTATCGGCCATTGAAAACGCATTGCACTGAGCTTAAGGAACGTGTGGTGAGCAGGGACAGGATTAATATATCGCCGGTACTGCAGGGAAGGAACACTGCTGTTTGCGTGCCCAGGCTGCTGGAAGCCCCAGTGCCTCCTCTCCAATGAAATGTCTGACTGAAAAAAAAAGTGAGAAAGAAAGATGCCTCTCTGTGAGAGCGGGAAAGAGAACATTGCTTCTGGGGCAGCACACGCTGGCAGGTGTAACGCAAAACTCTCAAACTCAATCTTTTCTCTCGCAGCAATTTAGACTTCATAGATTTATGGATCTCTCTCCTGCAACTGCTGTCCTCCCTGTCCTGAGCTATGACGGCCGTCTTGGGTGAACTAGGTGTAGATTCCGGGCAGATTCATGGCAGAGCCTGTGCAACTGCATGTGTGCTTATGCAAAATAAGGAATCAGCGGATCTCAGCTCATCACGCCTCTGAGGTTACTTGCTTGGCTGGAGGGAAACATTCATCACTTCATATTTCAAATTCGCTCACTTTGCCACTGTGGGGAATTGATTCCATTGTTTGGGGGCTCCTTCTGTGCAGGGAGTTTTGCAGTCAGAATAGAAAGTCCTGCCATGTGCAAGTACCTCAAACTCCAAGCCAAGCCCCAGTTCACTTCATCACCCGCTGACAACAGAGCTCGTTCGAATCTGCCTGCAGAGATCAAATGTCCTCACCCCTGTCCACCTCTCCTCCCCTGTCCAGGCTTCCCCTCTTCATCTTCTTTCTCCTCCTCCTCCTCCTGCACAGATTTTATTCTGAACTCTAGGCAGTCTGCACCGCAGCACACCCTCTCCAGCGCTGCTCAAAGCGTAAAAGTGCCTCAAACCCGCCTGCAGGGGGGATGTGCTCACGCCGCCATGCTTTTGAATGATACATTCACCAGCGACAGCGCGGCATCATCTGATGACACGAGCTGCCGTCTGATCACAAAATCACCCTCCTCAGCTAGAAGACAGAGCAGCCGTTCAGTGGGAACTTTCAACTTTCAACCATTAAGTCGCAGGTTGAAATATTACCCCATATTCGCTTGAGCTGTTTACGTTTTATCTATGGAACTTCAATTGTATGTTTTTTTTTTCTTTTGCATAATATTTCCAACTCAACTGGTTCCTATCAGTCATGTGGCATCAGGCTCTCCGCGGGGTGACAGAACTGGAATGAGAACGATTCTTCATTTGGGTGGCTGACCCCAGGCCAGTCGAGGGACGGGTGGGGCTCCATTTGTTTTGCTCCTTCGAGATTTATGAGGGGATGGAAATAAGGTTACTCATGTTCATCCCAATGAACGCTGTACACAAAGCAACAAATCATAATACGGCTCGGGCCAGGCCCCTCCCCCCTGCACTCGCGCACACAGATTAACACAAGCAAATCCACACTCAGCCTGGGTAGGGGGCGTGCACGCATTTCGACTGCTAAACGTACAAATCGGATTTTGCGATGTCTGGAGCGCTTTCTATTTCCTGTGGGGCTGCAGAGTGAGCCCATAAACATCAGCATACTGAAACACGTCATCAATATAATAGAAATATTGTATTAGAATTAACAGATTGTAACACATATTGTGGTGAATATGGTGAATTAACGTCTCATAGCAATCTCTACACTGGGGATATTGTATATTGGTCAGGCACTGGTCATTGATCTCTCCAGCAGTCAGAATGAATCAGAATTTGGGATATATTTGGGATTATGTTAGACATATTTTACTTGGAGAACAGAAACTGATCAGACACAAGAGTATTTACAGATAAACAGAGCAGAACAAATACAGAAATGGGAATAAACTAAACCTAAATAAAAAATGATGAAACAAAAGAGGAGTTCAATAAAATCAATTCTTAATAGAATACAAGTAGCTATAAAAATAAATATAAACAAAAAATGAAGAGTAGTAAATTCACAAGGCACAAACACTCTCTCTCTCTTTTTAGCCAGAACAAATTACATCTGAAATTGCCCCCTGCTACAGTCCAAGCCAGTTCTGTAAACCCACCACCAGAAGAATATTTATCCTGCGACGTGTGTAATAAGGGGCTACACACCTACAGTACACACAAGATAAAGGGCTGTTCTGGTAGCCAGGTAGTTTCAGCAACACATGACGGAGCCTTTGATATGACAGCACCTTTGGAACTGAAATCCCATTCAAAACCTCTTGACAGTGATTTACACATTAATAATGAGAAATCAAAGCTTTATCTAATATAAGCTTTATCTAGGCCAGTGCCAATGTAATAAATAGTCTCTAAAGAGTGGAAGACCGATGAATTGATCATACAGGGCAGTCTGTGTGTGCCTGAAGAGTGAAGGAGTTTATTTTGGCTCCATATTCCAGTTGAAAAAAAAAAAAATCAAGAATAACCACAGACTCTCAGATTTAATTGGAGGTTGTATATGTCCATATTGGCTGAAAGGTGCAGGAATTGCAGATGTTTTTATACAAAGGCCCCAAATTAAAGGAGGCCAAAAATAACAAAACAATTAGCCATTCAGTTGCTTGTTTTATACCATTGCACTCTTAGTCCGTGTAAAAGCGAGATAAGAACAGTTCTAGAGTTGATTCTGAAGTGTTACCATTATCTTTTCACATGAAAAAAAAAAGTGTTCAGAAAGTTCAGAAAGCAGGCCATCAAGCTGATTTATTAAATAAAATCATAAATCAATTAAAGAAACAGCAAAAATATTAAGTGTGTAAAAAACAAGGCTGCATCAATAGTTTTCCAGCTGTTGAACAGATCAAAAACAGCATCAAGTATGCAGACACAGACTAAAGGAATTCAGCATCATCGCCCCACTGTTCTCAGCATAACACTGAGAACAGAAGCACCAGGTCACAATGGCACTAACAAACCTGCGGTATTGGGAGATTTCTGCAACAAAGACAAGATGGCGGTGGACCTGTGACCATAAGATGGAAGCCTGGAGAAGACAGGAGCAGCTCCCGACTGGAGGCAAACCCCCTGGGGTGTGAAACACAGTGGAGATAGTCACAGCGTGGGTAGGGACCCATGGATGTTGGTGAAACCAACTCACTCAGTTGTACTGATGTAATGGTCGTCAGCCACCTAACTCGTATAAAATTAGAAAGGGTGTCACTTGTTTCTGCCTTAGAGTTTGTTTATACCAAAACATCAAATTGAAGCAGTTACAGTTGACTCTGAGAATTCACAGTTATTATATATACCCACAACACCCCCAGTATTGCCTGTTAAGTCCATAAACATTCTTGTATATGTTTAGAGTTTATAAAAAGGTCCAGGCCAGATGCAAACAAAGCAAAGGGGAAAAAAAAAGAAAAAAAAGAAGAAATCTCACCATGAAGTCCAATCCTTTAGAGTGGCTGATGAGACAAAAGCATTCACTACAACTCCACCTTGATTACAGACATTACTCAATATGTTAGTCATCAAACGCTCAGTTAAGTCCAAGAGGAAGCAAATGTACAAACACAAGATAACAGCAAAAACCCATCTGTATGAACAAAATAAAACAATCAGAAACCAAGTAAACAGTAAACCAAGCATAAACAATATATAAGGCTATGCAAACTGAATCAGTCTTTGGAAAGAGAACGTTAACAATTAAAACACTTGCACTGAGCTTAAAATCAATAGGTTTCACAACAAGGGTTTGAAGAACAAAGAGCAGTTTCCCTCCAAACTGAACAAAGAACAAAGAGCAGTTTCCCTCCAAACTGAACAAAGAACAAAGAGCAGTTTCCCTCCAAACTGAACAAAGAGCAAAGAGCAGTTTCCCTCCAAATTAACTCTATGTCTTTCAATGCTGAATTTAAGCACAACAGGTGCATGAATGCCCCTAGTGGATAAAACCTGCAACTAAATGGTATGTGCTGCACAGTGACTACTGACGGCACCAGCAAGATGACTTCTGCACAGAAGTAACTTCACTGTCCAATTACAACAAATTGTCTCAAAAGTCACTGAATGGTGCTTCACACTATAGCAGGACAATGACCCTAAACTTATCAATCAGTCTGTCAAACCCATTACTTTACCCAAGGGATACATTTTAAAACATCACAGCACTACAGACATGACATGAGATAATTCTATACAGATGTACAGATACATGTTTAATAACTAGTGAAGTGAGGCAGATATACAGGAATCAGACTTTATATCCACTCACTGCCATCAGTATATGACACAGTAACCCCAAGGACATCATATGACTGTGATAAGCAATTAAGAATTGATAAATTCAATGGGAAATAGAGTTTTTATGCCTCTTTTATGCTATCCCCTGTGGCATTTAGAGACCAGAAGGCAATAATTTAAACTCTGCAGGGGGTGACCAGACAATGGAGAACTGTGAGGTTTTTTGGGGCCCAAAACTGCAATGTTATTGACCCTTTCAAGTCAATCACCAGTAGCAGGGAGGGAAGGACCTCCAACCATGTACTAAACATGCCTAATTTATTCAAGATTATGCTGATAATCGCTTTTGGTCTCTCATAATATGGAGTCTGGGGACCATATAAGCACTGTGATTCATGTGTATTTCAGCCCAAAATAAAAAATGTCCTTAAATTAAAGATGACATTCTACCAATGCCATCATTAGGGGTATCACTAGGACTCTTCATGTGAACCTTGATAGATTTGAGCCTGTGTCCCAGTGGTTCTTCTTCTGAAATGTCTGCAGAGTTGGTAGTCAATCAAATTTTTATCAGCAACGTCAGGTTTTAAAAAGAGCATAGGTAACTTTGTTGGTCATTTTCAGAGACTATGTCTAAAACTCAACTACGAAGAGATTTGTTTTTCTTCACACCAAAGATACGCCTTCCGCAATGAGCTAGCTAACTTACAAAGTCACTGTTGAGTTGGATGTGGTTGATGATTTCAATCATGATTAAATCATTGCACTGATTCTGTCTCTTTTCAACTCAGAAGTTCTGTTGGTATTCTGTGCTTCTGTTCTGTGGTGAAAATAAATTGTGAAATTTGCATTTGTGAATCTGCATAACTTTAACTTAACGAAGAACATTATATGATTTTCAGTGAATTAATGCACAAAATATGCATTTTCATAAAGTTTAAATAGAATTTTACAAGAACATTTGTCTGTTGAAGAATGTAAGAATATAGTTTTGCCTCAACTGTCCATGTACTCTAGCTAAGGTAATTTATTAATCAACTTCATCTATGGTGATATGGGCATTGGTATGTTTAGCATGTTGATTGGTATGTTAGGGCAAGAGGGATTATTTTTCTAATAGCCATATGGCTATCAGTACACACACACACACACACACACACACACACACACACACACACACACACACACACACACACACACACTCTGATATCCATATGGCTGTCAGTGCACACACACACACACACACACACACACACACTCACTCTGATATCCATATGGCTGTCAGTACACACACACACACACAAACACACACACACACACACACACACACACACACACACACACACACTCTGATATCCATATGGCTGTCAGTACACACACACACACACACACACACACACACTCACTCTGATATCCATATGGCTATTAGAAAAATAATCCCTCTTGCCCTATTGATGAGGTAAGCAAGTAAATCCTGACCAGCTGGGCTACACAGACTTAATTTAAGTGACTAGCTCCTTCAGTTGTTATTGGAAAAAAAATGTGCCCCTTAGTTGCAGTCTGTGAGACCCATTATTCAAACAATTACTCAGAAGGGGCAAGGCAGTATTAAATATTCATATGATAGGAGGTACTTAAACAAATGCATTAATCCATGACTGATTGGCGATAATTCTGAGCTGGTTGGGCGAAAAGATAGTCTGGCATATTCCAGTCTTTTCAAGTCCCATGTGTTAGGTTGTTGATAGTACAACAGTTTTTCCTTCATATGTTAAAGCCCCCCCTCCCCTCTGTGTGTGTGTGGTGTGTGTGTGTGTGTGTGTTCTGGATGAAAGATGGTGTTCCAGTAGGTATGTCACTTTAATCTCTCCACTATAGGCGTTCCAGGTGAGCAAAGATACATCAGTTATTTCCTATAGAATAACCAAAGCTTCCATATATTCGTTCATATACACACAGATGTCACAGAGAGGGGCGGAGCTAAGAGGGTGGGGGCCAGACATCAACAGTATTTTCTTCTGTTGTGAAGAGGACTAAAATTTCCAATTTGATGCTGTCACCGCTATCTGAAGCCCCAGTCATATTTCTCCCTCCAGCCCTCCCTAATCATTAAGCCTATTGTGACAGCGCTTTGTGGTAGCTTCCTTGTTTACTGCTTACTTCATTTATCAGAGAAAGGCAAACACACGGAGGCAGTGTATGATAACCAGTCTCCCACACACAGGACTCAGACTCTTATCAGCACGGCGTTAGTTTGGGGTGGTTTCTGGAGTTAGTCACGCTCATCTTTCCTGGGGCTAACTACTGAAAATGTATCAGCCATGTGAATTTTTCAACACCTGCAATACAGCAAAATGTGATTCCTTTCATTTTCTTTTGAGACAGTTTTTTAGGGGTGGCTGGGAAGGTTGCTCCAGGGGCAACAGAATCTTACACGGATATTCGGCATTTTAATATTGTAAAAGAATTCTGTGTGGACTTCCAAATAGCTTCGACAGGTCCTTTGTTGGGTTCGGCCTTGGGAGTCGGAATTCGTTTCCCAGTAACTTGATTCCCAGTGCCCAAGTGACATACACCAGAGCACAGTTTATCACCTCTGCTATTCCCACTGGATCTGTGCAGTGTATTAGTGATAGAACACAGACTAAAGACCCATCTATTCGTGGAATATTAAAATGATATTTAAAACTGTCCCTGCTCCTATATTGACTAACTGAAACTAGTATTTATTGTAGGGTATTGTTTACACTGATAATGTCTAACAAACTCTAGCACTTATTGTTTATTGCACTTATCATTGTTTAAGATAGACCTTATGTATTTGTACTTCTAGGTATCAGCATTGATCTACAGTATTTGATCATTAAGCATTTCTACAGTATTCTAGTTCATTGTTATATTGATCTTTAACCTACTGTACTGGTTAGGATGTATTCTATGTGTAAAAGGCAAAGCACTTTTGGAAATCGCTCTGGATAAGAGCATCTGCTAAATGCCGTAAATGTAAAACGTAAATGTAAATGTAAGTGTAACTGATTTAACACATTTAACAGACCTGCAAGTGCTGATTATGAATATCAGTGAATAAGTTGAAAATTGATTTTAACATGTCTGTTCTAGCTGATGTACAAGCTAAAGGTGTCAAACTAAAGTTTTGACCCTGTCTATATGATGGCATTCATATAGTGAACAGGTACGTACGATTACATTAACTACTGTTGTACTCTTGAAAACAGTCCTGTAGTGTCTCTGAAAGGTATTTGTTTTCCGTCTTCTAACACACGTGGTTCAGCTTAGGACCTGATAGCTAGCTGATCAGCTGCCTCAGTTGTGTTATATCAAGAAAACCATGATCTGTGCAGCGGCTGGGAAAGACTGGGACTGACAAATGGAGAATCATGAGCTGGAGACCTTGCAAAGTTCCGCGAAGAATCATGATAAATTTCACAGCCTGTGCTTTATACGTTTTGGGTTTTTTTTCCTCCCAAGGCTTGCAATTCCTTCAGCTACGTACTAAGGGAGTCTGAGACCAGTTACGCATCCAGTGTGGGTCACATGATCACAAATAATTTCATATTCTGTCTCTAGCCTGACGGAGTGTATCTAACACTCTGGGACGGACACATGAAAAATAACCAGCTGTGTAGTAGGGCTAAAGGCGCTGGTGCGGTTGTACTGGCTTGCCTGCTTCCCTGTTTCTCCCAGATTGCATTGTTCAGTGTGTGGGTCCATCAAACAGGGTCTCGAGACACACCTGTGATCCATCATTCAGACGGAGCGTGACAGCACTACAGCATACAGTGGATGCCCACAGTTTATATTACATGAAAAAAGTACTGAGAAAAAAGAAAGAAAATATGCACGAGATTTGTCCCACAGATGCAATGAGTTCTACTGAGCTAACATGACAGGCAGGGGGCATAGGCGAGGTGGGGTGGGAGGGTCAGGGCTTGTTGAGGGGGTACCAGAGACTCTGATGCTAATTTCATGGAGGTTCATGAATGAATGGCTCATATGAAAGAGTCTGGATACACAGAGTCAACTAAATGCATATTTATACATGTAAATAAACTTGAAAATACTTGGATTTTAATGCTCAAATTATTCTTAAAGGCCTCTTTGGTAAAATGCGATTTACAGTAAGAAAACGCTGAGTAATAGGTTGTCTTGACATGCTGTGTTGCATTGCATGATAAGCGGAACTGCTGACAGTTAGAAATGTGTTTATCAGTTGTTAAGTTACCATGAACTCTAAGTCTAATCTTCCTACACCCCCTTCTAAAGTCAAGTGGAGGTTCTCCTTCAAGATAAAATGACCTTGTTTCTCAGCCAGCTGTGCATATCCACCTTCCCATCATACTTTATTTAAAAATGGGATTTAAGAATGTGTATTATTGCACAGGGCAGTTTGATCCCAAATGGAATGGAAACTATCCTCAGTGGGGTAGTCAGACACAGCAAGCCTTCAAAATCCCAGCATTCCCTGGCATGAAACCTTATTTTCACAGGGTTCAACAAAGTAAACGTGACTAATGCAATACTCAGTGGCCATATTCTTGAGCTAGCTTGCTCTGCGGGCTACATGAAGCCAGGCATTTTTCTTACTAAATTTCTTAATTCGCTTAACTAATATGAAGCGCTCAGCTAGTGCTTTGCCCTTTGGGCGTTATATCCATCCAGTGAGTCCCAGCTCTGTGAGTCTCCGAGTCATAGCTCTCAGTCTAATCCTTGCGCGTGCCACATCAGCAGTTCCAGCTCTAACGTGGGCCGTGTTTCCTCGCCTTCGTTTAAAGAAAGCAAATGTGCTTCATTCATTCCACAGGATGTACAAGGACAGTGTTGCCAGGCAAATGTCATCGTTCAGGAAATGAAAAAAAAGAGAAGAAGACAGTCTTCTTCAGTCTAGCCTGGGGCAATGCAATCAAACAGCTGAGCCCCACTCTAACTGCTGGATGTGTTCCTCGTCTAATATTACATTTGATTTGATGTGAGAAATGAAAGGCCTTCCTAATGAGTGTGGGCCCATTTGTGAGCTAATGCATGTGAGAAAAACATCTCCACAAATCACGCTAGTGATATCATGAGAAACATATATATGGTGTTTATACCAAGTCAATGTTTACATTTATGGCCTGTATCTTATTTGGAGATTTAAAGTAATATATTTGCACAAGCATAAGAGCTGCTCTGAACTGCTACATTAGCAAATTGCATGTCTGAGAACTTGTGTTCGAAGTCTTTCTGGAGAAGAATTGCAGACTCTCACTAGGGGGTAACGGTGTAGACGATCACTCCAGGATGACGGTGCAGACTCTTACTCTGGGTTAATGGTTTAGACTCTCACTCTAGGATGACGGTGCAGACTCTTACTCTGGGTTAATGGTTTAGACTCTCACTCCAGGATGACGGTGCAGACTCTTACTCTGGGTTAATGGTTTAGACTCTCACTCTAGGATGACGGTGCAGTCTCTTACTCTGGGTTAATGGTTTAGACTCTCACTCTAGGGTGACAGTGCAGACTCTCACTGGGGTGACCGTGCAGACTCTCAAATGCGGTAGTGGTGCAGCAGTGCATTTCACAAGCACTCAGTACATCTTTGCAAATGCAGACTCAGCACAAAGTCACCTTGGTCTGATTTCATGGATCACCGAGTCCTGCTCTTCTTGGCTATAGTTTAAGTTTAAAAATAACTTCTTGGCTATAGTTTAAGTATAAAAATAACATATTCATTTCATCAAAGTCCTTTGCATGCACAAAAATATGTGTGTAATATACTAATAATCTAATTCATCATATACCTTATAATATATTTCTCATTTCAAGCCTCATCCACTCCCCAGTTCTCTATGCCCACCCACAACATGAAAATCTCATCCAACATCAGTCACCTCATACTGCCAACTAAATCGCCTGTGTTTACCTGGCTCTCCACAGGCGCAGCTGAACATATTGATTTCCTGGGGTTGTGGGTGGGGAGGGGTGAGATGTCAGAGCCTGGAGATCAAACTGCCTCTGAATTTTTAGAAACATTAATGCAGACTCAGAGTGGCTCCGCACCAGACACTTTGAAGTACATCTCTCTGCACTTCGGTGCCGACGCAGTACTAGTAGTGGTCTGTCCTGAACTTCTGCTTTGCTTATTGTCAGTCCCAGAAACTCTTTCATGTCGCCAAGTCAACAGGCTTTGCCCTGCTACAGATGAAGGGGAAGGTTGACAGTCAGCATGGTTTATCCACTCTGTCTGAGAGGCAGTGGGATCTTTAATGGGCAGTGCTGTTCTTTAACGTACTCATTACCCCTCCACTCCTATTCTAGCACTGCAGGATCTGCTGTGTGTGTATATATATATATATATATATATATATATATATATATATATATATATATATATAAGTGTGTGTGTGTGTGTGTGTGTGTCCATGTTTGTGACGAGCCTGTCAAAAGCTTTAAAAGTCGCTTTGTAAAAGCATCGATTTTTTAATGTGAGACTCCCCCTTAAAAATATAGAAGTGTATACTTTTGGAGAGTGGTTTATCAATCACACTTGACTGGCCATTGGGAGGTGTAGCAGCAGAATGCTGAGTGTCTCCTAAGTCAACCTATCTGTAGGGTCAGGGATTAGACATGGCCCTGAGTGTATTATACCAACCCTGCCTCAAGCTATCTTACGAGACAGAGAATGGCTCATTTTTGAATGGGCATAGATCCACGCACACACACAAACACACACACACACACACACACACACAAACACACAATTTTTTTTCCCATTCCTTGAAACTTGCTTACCGCTGAGATGATGTCTTTGATGTTTACCGTTCTTATGGACAGTACAGCATATACCGTGTTCAACATGACGGAGGAGAAAATAGCTGTGCATATTGTCTTGTTATGTGCATCAGTTTCTGAAATCCTCTCTAAGAAATATCTGACCTTGAACAATCAACCATCTGCTGAAGAAGATACAGAACAAAAAATTCTGCTTCAATCAAATAAGATTATGTTGTGATAAACTGATTTGGGAAATGGAACTATAGCAGAGCTGTATCCAGCCAATCTGATAAACACTTGAGTAATATCTTTTCATGGGGGAACAGAGAGATGATTAGCAACATTAATCACTGGTTGCTCCTCTTCAAAGCTAAATGGACCAATACAAGACCAGTCCGTGTAGGAGCAGTTGTGCGGGAATAATTGCCGGTGATGGTGATCTATGAAAACGTGACATGGGCAGTGTTCCAAATTTAGCTTTATCACAATGCAAGGGCTAATCAATCATGCACAAATTAGATTTCCTCTTTAGCTTTCTCAAGGGCAGTTAAATCCATTCATTCATCCACCCATCCATCCATCTGTGTATTTATTTATTTGTTTGTTTCTTTTTATTTGTTTGTGTTTACTTATTTGTATACTTTCTAACTTACTTCTTTTGCATGGAGCACATGTGCTATGTTTTCCTTGAAGGCTAATCATCCATCTCCCATGGAAATGATACCATCCGCTCAGGCTTTCATTCGTGATTTAGAGAGCATTCACATACTAGCACAACCCTATCAGCCTGAAATCATATGGCAGCAGCATGTGTGTGAGCAGCTCACCGAGTAGTGTGAACACAAAATCCAGATTCTGCTTTGTATGCTGCTGCCTGAATCTACTATGGCATGGCCTCAAACGCAGGCCTCTCTGTGGCATTTAGCAACAATCTGGATTCTGAGCATTGTCCTTGGAGGTGACTTCTGTTCAGAGCACAGCTCAAGACAGGCAGTGGGAGGCCCAGTGATCGCTCACATGCAGAGAAAATAAACCGCCCCGTTCGGCCCAGTGCTGTTCAGTTTATATCCACTTGTACAACTGAACCATCCCTTCCAGAGGAACCTGTTAAATCTTCAAAGTGCTATAGATTGGAAAATGGCATTTACCATGCCATGGGTGAATAAGGAGGGTTTGGTACGTGGAACTAACTTTGTTGCCACCTCCTTCAAATGTAAATCCCGTATAAAACAGGGTCATACCAAAGTTTGCACAAACCAGCCCGTGTTCTAGCCCAGACATTATTAACAGTCCTGCCGGTATTTTGAAGAACAAAACAATGACAACAGAGCAACAGGTATGGTTCACATTCATATTTAACAGATTGTTAATGTTTGCTCTGCACATTTCGCTCTAGACAGTGTTTGGCACTGAAACATGGGGCAGTTCCAACTTTATTGGCATTGCAATATCCTCCAACACAGGCTCAAATATATATGGATATATGCCTAAATATGCTGTGGTTTTAATTTACTTTGTGTTGCTGTCGAGATCAAAAGCAAGTAACATTAGATAGTATAGGTAATGTTAGCTACTAGCAAAGATACATTTCTATTTTATTTCATCAACAATACATATAACTCAGAAATTATTTTTGGTTGCCAGTGATGTTCATATTTAACAAGTTGTTATAGTTTGTTAAAGTTTGTTGTTAAAGGCCTATAGCTAGCTAACTCGCTAACTCGCACCTTGGTGTGTCAATGTAAAGAAGCCAATCAGAGCATGGCTCATCAATTATTCATGAGTCCACTGGGTTGTAAAAAAAAACAAAACAAACAAAAAAACAGCTTAATTGATTCTAGGGCCAAATCAGAAGTTTGTAAATGGGTGTGTAAAACCGCATTTGTGCATTTTTCACCCCTACCAAAGTCAGATACCTTCTTTATAGACAACATGGAGTAGTTTAATAATAGTGAACAGGGTAGCTTTAAACAAAGAGCATTCAGATCAATGTACTCAGTTGATTAGTTCTCTGCTATTAACCTCTTTTTTATATTTTTTAAAATTGTTTTACTGTCATGTTTCATAATAAAAGGTGTAATGTCTAAATAAAAACCCACTGGCTTGTTTGGTCCTGCATTTTCTGTTTTTGGACTGGTCGCTTTGCCAACACACACACGTGACAGCTGTTTTCATTATGGCATTCAATGAGTCTTTTATGCATTCATTATTGTTGCTTAAGTTGGTGCTTTTCAGCAGAGAGCAGCAGTGTGCAGTAGAGGAAGAGGATGTGGACATGGTCATCAAACATATTATTTAACTGATGCATTAGTCAGCTAAATGAAAGATAGCATTTCATTCCGGGTTGTTGGCAAAGCCATGCAGCACAAAAGCACTCTCTCTCAAGATTATATTTAATCATGTAAGCAAATGTCAACCAATGCCCTCTTTGACCATTCCGTGTTCTCTTATTATTTTATGCAAGGCGTATTTGAGAAACCTACATTCCTTTATCTGGCTGTTTTATTTTAATCTTACCCAGTACTCCACATTTTTACATGAAATTGAGCTGTGAACTGTGGAGTATGGTTTACTGCAAAAGTAAGAGAGAGAGAAGGAAACTAAAGTGAATGAGCTTAACTAGGTTTTCTCCGCTGCTTGTCAGTGCAGGCAGACTGAGTTCGATCACAGACGGCATAATCAGAGGTGAATCTGTAAACAAAACCAGAAGGGGAACAAAAGTCAAAAATCACATTACACAATAGAATGACCTTAAAAAGACAGCTGGGAAACAGGCAAACATATACAACAATACACAAAGGAAAGAGAGACAAATACTAATTATCCACTTAACAAGGCACAGCAGAATGACATGTACGTGCATACAATATACATATCAATATACATTTGAAGCATAAACATGAGCATTTATAAAAACCATAATAATAATAATAACAACAGACGTTGGTGGTGGTGTTGATAATTTAATGGCTTTATTTCACCATATAGCATGGCCTGATGCAACAGAGTTATGCTTATTGTGTCTTAATGCAGTGTTGCAGTAATGCCGCACAGACATCTAGAGAAAAGGCTTGGAAATGATTATGTTCCCCTGTAATCACCCAGTGGAGTGGAGAGAAAATGTGCTCTCGGCCTGCCGTGCTTGAGAGAGGGTGCTGGATGTGGTATTGATCTCCGCATCATCCCACTGACCAGTCACAGAGCACCGAGGACAGAGCTCTGATGTTTGCAGCATAAGCAGTCACTGGAACAAAGCAACTTTGTTATCTGGCAAATCAATAAAAGGTCTCATTTAAATAAATGTTTAAATTTGCCCAGAAGCAAACAACAGGCATAGAAAATTAGTAGGTTAAGACATCAAAAACAGCGGAGGCCTTCTATGGTGTAGTTGTTTTGGGGCTATCTGTATGGGCTATAAAAGTGAGGGAAATGTATCAGAAATGTGCTGGAATGAAAGCTCTTCCCATGTGGGCTGGCTCACATTACCCTGGCAAATTTGGGAAGGCCAGTTTAGAGCCTGTGATCTGTGGTAGCAAATTTCAGCTAAAAATCAAAGACTGATACCTCCATCGTTAGGACCAATTTCAGTTCCAGAGTTTTGTCCCCACGAGTCTCAAGTGTAAGTATTCCAGCCTGGCAGCGAAGACACACCAGCAAGCGCATTTGTCTTCCAACGCCTCCAGCACCATCAGTCAGGGTGACACTCCAACCCTATAACCAGCCGAGGAAGAAAACGGAAGACTATTGCTTGTGTCATTCAATATGGAAGTGAGACCTTCGGAGCCTTAATCCTCTATTCTGATGTTGTCAGCCTCTTCCCTCAGCGACTAATTTGACGAGCTGTCATTGTTTTCCCCTGCACCCGATTTACGCGATCTGCTCCTTCTGCACACATAGCCGGGAAAATGATAATGGACAACTTGGACAGAAAGCACTGGAGCTTTTTGGGGGACGAAGACTCGCCTTTATTGGGGAAGGTCAGAACAGTTCCAGTGGGTTGGACAGTTCCAAGCACCGTAGTCCAAAACAGCTCCTGGTTTGAATGAATACTGAATGACATGTCTAGCACCACTCGCTAGACTGATACCTGGGGTGACAGCTTAGATTAGGTTTTAGTCCAAACAAAAAAATATCACACAAGTCAGAAATGATCGCCCTGGTGGAGATGTGCATTAGCATGAAGATGGAGACCACGCAGTAACTAATTTCACTGTCCGATGGCGTCCAGTGGCATCCAAGTTCTGAGGACTTCACGATAATGCCACGTTCAGAGTGACGGCTACGGTTTCTGATAAACTGATTGCCTGAATATGATTGAGCTGAAAAACTGAACGCAGCCACTGCTGGAGCGAACAGCTGCATAGATTATATACAGCACGCTGTCCTGCACCTACTGCAGAGCTGGTGAAAATTCCTGCCATTTAACAGATCTGTGCTGATTGGCAAGGTTGAGGGTCTTTGTCTTCTCCTATTGATAACGCTACAAATTCAGTTTACTTTAAAAATTCCTTTCCATTCTCATTTATACCACATTGACACTTTGAAGGGCCATTTCAGTAGAATATCATAGGCCCGTGGGAAGCCCAAAGATATAAACCCAAATGGTCTATTTTTGAGCTTTCCTGCTTCCTGTACAAAGCCATAAATTACGGTATTCCAGCTGTCCAGCATTTGATTTCAAGTGCACTGTCAGCAAGAAGCCTAACTAATAATATCCATAAAGCTTTCAAAATGTAGACATGTACTTCACTATATATCCATAGTTCATAACAATAAAATGCAGAAAATGTAATAAGATTTCATATGTGGTTGAAAGTCTCTAACTGCAGTTGAATAGGTCACATTATGAGAACGGCTGTTAAGGGTTAACTAAAGTAACCAGAGCCTCGTAGCCTACTATCCTGTACATAAAACCAATGTGAACCTTTTGAAGTTGTAGTAATGAGGAACTGGAAGGCATCACTGTTACTGTTGCCCAGGCTGGCTAGCCTTAGAGTATACCGAGAGTGTGATGAGAGTGTGATGGGAGTGTGCTGAGAGTGTGATTAGAGTGTGAGAGTATACTGCGTGCTGAGGGTATACTGAGCTGAGACTGTTCTGAGAGTATACTGAACTGAGAGTATACTGAGAGTGTGCTGAGAGTATACTGAGCTGAGAGTATACTGAGTGTGCTGAGAGTATACTGAGCTGAGAGTATATACTGAGAGTGTGCTGAGAGTATACTGAGCTGAGAGTGTGCTGAGAGTATACTGAGCTGAGAGTATATACTGAGAGTGTGCTGAGAGTATACTGAGCTGAGAGTGTGCTGAGAGTATACTGAGCTGAGAGTATATACTGAGAGTGTGATGAGAGTATACTGAGCTGAGAGTGTGCTGAGAGTATACTGAGCTGAGAGTATATACTGAGAGTGTGATGAGAGTATACTGTATGCTGAGGGTATACTGAGCTGAGAGTGTGCTGAGAGTATGCTGAGAGTATACTGAGCTGAGAGTGTGCTGAGGGTATACTGAGCTGAGACTGTTCTGAGATTATACTGAGCTGAGAGTGTGCTGAGAGTATACTGAGCTGAGAGTGTGCTGAGAGTATACTGAACTGAGAGTATATACTGAGAGTGCGCTGAGAGTATACTGAGAGTGTGATGAGAGTATACTGAGCTGAGAGTATGCTGAGAGTATACTGAGCTGAGAGTATATTGAGGGTATATTGGGCACTTCATTTACCAGTAAAATGGCTGAAGGTATCAAAGCCAGACTTAAGTTTTTGCAACTCTGAGCCCAGTCCTCTGAATAGCT
>NC_137502.1:23294555-23307055 GCF_041902795.1 Electrophorus electricus
GTCTACACACCACCTCTACACACCACCCCTCTAAAACCATGTCTACACACCACCTCTACACACCACCTATGCACACCACCCTACAACACACCACCTCTACACACCACCACTACACACCACCCCACTACACACCACCTCTACACACCACCTCTACACACCACCCCACTACACACCACCTCTACACACCACCCCACTACACACCACCTCTACACACCACCCCACTACACACCATGTCTACACACCACCCTACAACACACCATGTCTACACACCACCACTACACACCACCCCACTACACACCACCTCTACACACCACCCCACTACACACCATGTCTACACACCACCCTACAACACACCATGTCTACACACCACCACTACACACCACCCCACTACACACCACCTCTACACACCACCCCACTACACACCACCTCTACACACCACCCCACTACACACCATGTCTACACACCACCCTACAACACACCACCTCTACACACCACCACTACACACCACCCCACTACACACCACCTCTACACACCACCTCTACACACCACCCCACTACACACCACCTCTACACACCACCCCACTACACACCACCTCTACACACCACCCCACTACACACCATGTCTACACACCACCCTACAACACACCATGTCTACACACCACCACTACACACCACCCCACTACACACCACCTCTACACACCACCCCACTACACACCATGTCTACACACCACCCTACAACACACCATGTCTACACACCACCACTACACACCTCCCCACTACACACCACCCTACTACACACCACGTCTACACACCACCCCTCTACACACCACGTCTACACACCACCCCTCTACACAGCATGTCTACACACCACCCCTCTACACACCACGTCTACACACCACCCCTACACAGCATGTCTACACACCACCACTACACACCACCCCACAACAAACCACCTCTACAAACCACCTCTACACACCACCCCTCTACACACCACCTCTACAAACCACCTCTACACACCACCCCTCTACACACCACCCCTCTACACACCACCACTACAAACCACCTCTACACACCACCCCTCTACACACCACCACTACAGACCACCTCTACACACCACCCCTCTACACACCATGTCTACACACCACCTCGATACACCACCTCTGCACACCACCCTACTACACACCACCTCTACACACCACCCCACAACACACCACCCCTCTACACACCACCACTACAGACCACCTCTACACACCACCTTACTACACACCACCCCTCTACACAACACCCTACTACACACCATGCCTCTACCCACCACCCCCTACACACCATGTCTACACACCTCCACTACACACCACATCTACACACTACCTACTACAGACCACCTCTACATGCCACACCACAACACACCACCTCTAAACACCATCCCTCTACACACCACCTCTACACACCACTCCAATACACACCACCTCTACACACCACCCCAAGCCACCATAACCTCCACCACCTCCTCCGCCCTCCATGACTCCTTCTCATCTTCATTTTAGATGCATTTTTGTTGGTTTTCATTTTTTATTTATCTATTTTTGTTACATCTGTGTGAGGTGTGAGGCTGCCGTGTTCTGAAAGAATTCCGTCTTTATAACGGCGAGGTTTTCACATGCACTGCCAGGCAACACCCAACCCATAGTTATATTTTCCTCACTTCAACATACACGTCCTTTTTGAATGAAGTGCGTTGGGCATTTACTTGTTTGTTTACCCTTCACACTCTAAAGGCTAAGGCCCAGTTTCTTTTTCTGGGTTGATGCCCAGGCAACCTAGTGGCAGCCCAGGGAGAGAGCTTCGTACCAACCCGAAAGTTCACCCTGGAGCTTCGACCAACTTCAATCTGAGCTGAGCTGTGTCCTGGTCTTTTACTACTGGGAGTCCCAAAGGAAATGTAGACATTCCTTGAAGACAAACTTGAATGTATTTTATTTCTCTTCACAATTTCGTCAGAGGTCCAGAGAGTTTGCTGACTAGCCAGGTGGCTAGTGCTTACTGTGTTATAGCCCAACGTTGATGCAGTCTTTAAGAACAGTCCTACTTTCTCACTAGAGGCTGGCGCCTCCAGCCAGCATTCATCGCTATTACTACTAGCTTCTATGTTCTGTTCTGCTAGGCTAGCCATGCTAACAAGTCGACTCTGACTCAAGTGATGGCTGGATGTACTGCTGGCTAGGTTAACTAATTTTGAGTGTCAAAGTAAACCAAAGAAATGATTCTAGTGGAAGTTATGTTATTCAGGTATATCTCCTCCACAGTTAAGTCTAGACTTGCAGTACTTAGTTATTTAGCATTATATTTAATCATTGTTATCTGCTCAACTCACCACTGTCATGCTTTTATTTTCTCCTCTTCCTCTTTTTTCTTCTCTCTTTTCACCACCACAAGGATAACTAATCCATTTGTTTTGTCCTTCATTGTTGACAATTTGTAGTTCTTTTTAATGAATCATGCACGCTACTTGCAATGTGAGTGATTGGAGTCAGGTGGGGCCCCCTTAAGGAATTCTCTTACTGTCATTGTAAACTTTGCATATTACCCCCACTATAGTTTAATATTTGTCAGCCCTCAGGAGCCCCCTACTCACCTGGGGCCCCAAACAGTTCCCTGCCTTGCCTGGTGGCACCTCTGGACAGAGCTGTGCAGTGCCGAACGTTAT
This sequence comes from Electrophorus electricus, assembly GCF_041902795.1. Lineage (NCBI taxonomy): Eukaryota > Metazoa > Chordata > Actinopteri > Gymnotiformes > Gymnotidae > Electrophorus > Electrophorus electricus. The sequence continues at coordinate 23,297,259 of NC_137502.1, forward strand.
TCGATGCGCCGCCACTTTGACCTGAGTGGGCCTGTTCCTCACAGGAGAAGCTCTTGCCAAATGGAATTGTGTTCTCCATGATTAGCTGGCTGCTTCCCGCTCATTCCCGTGTTCGTTTCCTCCGATTGGCTGCATTCTAAACAGCGTACTGCGCCCTTCTTCAATCCGCCTGTCCCCTTCATCCTTCTGGTGCTGTTGTCACTGAAATCTATAGCAGTTTTGCATTCATGGCCTAATTTCAACGCACAAAGCATTTTTTCATTGCTGTTTATATGTGACTTCAGACAAAAGACATTTATAATTAATTGTCATAGAAATTAACTGACTAGATATTTGTTCAGAGTACTTTGTGATACTTTTTATTTAAATTTATTAGAGTACATTTACATTTCTTCATTTAACTGTGTTTATTAGTTGGCATAACAAATTGTTTTACACAAGGAGAAGGAATGGCTTCTGCCATTAAAGCGTCTCTAAACAAAGCTTTGTCATAGAAAAAAACACTGCAGTGCCTAATCACTTATTGCATCTTTAATATCTCACATCGGCCAGAGCCAGCATTTTTAGACTGTGTGCTAGAGTGGCCGGGTGTGGGATATCATCATCAATTAATTTCGGAGTTCTACAGAACATATGCATGCGGCAGGCCGTTCTGCCGATGTTAATGCTTTTGGCGCAGAACCGATTTAGATGCTTAGAGATTTTAGAAAACATCTGCGAAAGTGCTGCATTTTTCATTTTATTGATCGATATGTGTTAGACGTTTACCTGAGCAAGTGCAGCTTGCAGGTAGCTTAGGGAACATAAAAAAATTAAAAATCAGAGCATAGAATGTTTTCACAAAGACCCTTGAATTCAACGGGAGGTGCTACACTTTGCCCAATAGGAGTCCCTGGTTTAAAGTAGAATATTTATGAGGAGCAAAGTGTGACTTTCAAAATGACATCACAGACAATCTGGTCTATCTTTTTGATTGGAATCTTCAAAGCGATACCATTCTATGTTCTATGTCTTGTGTCTTCCATGTCTCTGCTTTCTCTTTAGAGACTCCCCTGTCCGTGATCTCTCTCTGCAAGTTTCCCTGGCTGTGGTCTCTCTCTGGAGCTTTCCCTTTCTATGATCTTTCAATGGTCTTCTCTTTCTGAGGTCTCTGTCTGGAGTCTTTACTGTATTTCACCTTTAAAGCCCTCAGTCTGCTCCTCAACAAACAGGCCTCTGTTTAGCATCTTGCAGGCCGTCAGGAAAATGAAAAGAATCCCTGAACATTTGCACTAAGGTCAGTGGCTCCCCTCTGAGCGGCAGCTCCGGGGGAAAGCGAAGAGGAGAATAATAACCTGGATATTTGTTTGGCTCAGCTAGATGTCAGCCATTTCACGTCACGCCAGAGGCAAGCCGTTGGAGAGACCCAATGGAGCAAATGCAGAGCGCTGATACACAGCCGTAGGCGCCGGGCGACGTGCCTCCTTCCTCAGCACCACGCGGTGCCTTTGTGGGGGCCCGTGTAATGGAGCTGGCATCTTTAGTGCCAGGGGCAGCTGCATGATAAGCCCTGACCCCCCGACACACACACACACACACACACCTCCTCCCCTGCCCCCACCCCCGCACCGCTGAACACAAACACACGCTCACATCATTCACCACTCTGGCAGCTAGCCATTGCAAGCTACCCTGCTCTCACAGCCTTATGAATATGAGGTCAAAGAGGACTCAGATCTAGCCAGAGGCCAGCGAGGCCCAGCCGACGATGCTTAACGACTCCGCCAGGCAGCTGCCGGAGCGGTCCGGGCTCCTGGCACACTCAGGCTCTGCCCAACAACCATGTGACTCGCAGCCCAAAGAGTGGGAGGAATGCGGCATCGTTTGTAAGATTAAAAAAATTAATACAATTCACTGAGCGCTCTGACCAGCCTTCCCCATGCAGACCTGTGCTGTGTACAAATTATGATGTTTTGTTTTTAGCAGAAACTCGTTTTTGAGGACATAAAAGCCTGCCTTTGCTTCACTCCAGCAGTTGGTGCATTTATCATAGTTAAACAATGAAAAGCATAACATTCCAAACCAGCCCAACAAAACAGGGAAGATCACTCTAAATAAGAAACTGCACTGCCTCACTCATTGTTTTGGGATTGCTTAGTTTTATTGGAGTATTCAGTGGGCTCTCTGTGGTCTCATATAAAAACCTTCCAAAAGAATCTTCCTTTGGTCTTTTAGTGGCTCTGAGGTTTATCAAATTCTCACCATATTCTTCTAAATTCTAAATATTTACATGTTGTGTCATTATGTGTTGTGTCATGTCATTGACCTTTTTTGTGATTGCTTGCAGAGTCGATGTATATTTTGGCGCAATCTGTCAAAACTCTACACTCAAGTAAAATGGGAAATAACAATTGAAGATAAACATCTCACTTCTTTGTCAAAATGAAACTTTGCAATTCAAACCAATCCTTTTTCAAAATGGCATTTTTGCAATAAAAGTATACACATGCACTATTTGCATGACTCTTTCAAGGCAGCAACAACACACTGATGTAATTTACACTACACCGCTGTGTTTAGTACTTTGCATATCTTTTACATTTCTCATACAGGCTTCTGTGAAAGATTATTCCAGCTCAGTACATCTACTCACATTTCTATGAACATAAAAATAGAAACAGAAAAGCTTTATTTTTGCCGTTGCAAAAAATAAACAAGAAAATAGAATTACAGTACATAATCGATATGATATATTACCATATGCTCACAGAAACAAAAATAATGAGAGTAAAACTAGTGCAGTGGTATATAGAAAAAGAGTGCTCTGTGAGCCTGGATGGGTTAGGCTGCATGCTTTAAGGATCCTTCCATCTGTTAGGGTCAGGCTGCACCAGTTCATCCACATGGCCAGCCATGTCATCCCTGGCTGGGCGGCAGGTGGAAATAACGTTGTTCGCGTCATCCCCAGCCCTGGACTGACACCATTTCCTGTTGCCTGCTGAAGAAACTGGCAGGTACGAGGTTAGCAGTCGCACACTTTCCGACGCAAAGCCGAATGGTATTCCTCATGCGGATTGAGACATGGGGAGTGCGGGGACAAATATAAAACTGTGAAGTTATTGTGGATGGAGAGCCAGTCTAGGACTGGATGGTGGAAACTATCATTATCCTAGATGACAACAAACCCAGGTTGCTCTAGTCTGTCCTGTACAGTTGCATCACGTAGTGCATCTAGAAAGGTGATTATGAGGGCATTATTATATAGAGCTAGCATGGCATGGTGATGGAGAACCCACCCTAACTCTCACTGCCTCCATGGTTGCAGATCTCACAAAGGAAGTGAGCTTACCTGAGGTCTATTTGTGGTGCTAAGATAGATTGGTGTTCATTTACTTTGTAAGTGTGTTCAGGTGTGTGTGTGTGTCGGGGGAGCTGTATGTGGGGAGCTGTATGAGCTCTTACTGTTTTACACTGTAGCTGTGTTTTACGTGCTTGACCATCGCTGAGTTATTTTTGTGTTTGTGTGTGTGTGTGTGTGTGTGTAAGAGTGTGTGAATGTGTGTGTGCATGCACATGCATGCACGTGTGTGGGTGTAAGAAAATGTGTGTGCGCATGCATGCGTATATGTGCATGTAAAGATGTGTGTGCATGTGTCTGCGCACACTCAAGTGTGTATATGTAAGGATGTGTGTGTGTGTGTGTGTGTGTGTGTGTGTGTGTGTCTGCCCTTGCACATACATATGTGTATGTATGGGTGTGGGCTTTCATGTGCTGCAGGTTTTGGAGATTGCACACAGGGCTGAAACAGCTCCCCTTCCAGTTTCTCCAGAGAGTCGCACCATTCTCAATATGCTGATACCAAGCATTCACTTTCACTTTTACAAATGGCCTGGGATATTAAAATGAACACCCCTATCCTAGAATCCATTTACTGTCTGCTGCTTTAAAACCAGCTATGAATTGAAATAAATTTGTTCCTCCACCCTCAGGTAATATTCATTAAAAGAGTATTAATGAAAACAGCTGCCATCCATGTCACCTCTTCACAAACCCAGTTTGAGTAAATCTCCTTTTTTAGAAACTCTTTTCACATTCAGTAAAGCCTTTTCATTCTTCTTTAAGAGCGGTGAAAAGAAAAAAGAAAAAATTATGCCAGCAGTCATATGGATGTGTGGGTTTGTATGTTTGTCTGTGTGTGTGTGTGTGTGTGTGTGTGTGTGTGTGTGTGTGTGTGTGTGTGTGTATGTGTGTGTGTGTGTGTGTGAGAGAGAGAGAGAGAGAGAGAGAGAGAGAGAGAGAGAGAGAGAGAGAGTGAACCATTCTAATAAATTTCTCCAGTGAATGTATAGTGGAATTCAAATAAACAGCAATTTCTCTTTAAGGCTTTCAGTTACCAGTAACTATATATATATATATATGTTCTAGGTGAGTATCCGCACTGTACTGTAGTAAGAGATGTAGAGATATTCAAAACTGTTGTAAAGTACACAGAGTTTCCAGAGAAACAGAACGTTTCGAGGGACAGAGGTCCTTCATCAGCTGTGCAAGCAAAGTGCTTCTGAATTAGTAGTAGGAGGAGCCAGCTTTATTTATATATAGTCCTGTCTCATCTTTTTGCAGGGTTGGTAATGTGTTTTTCCTCACACTCAGGCCTTCTACTGGAGGCCTGGGAATTTGACGGTGTGGTGCATTATTTTTGTTGTTCCTAGGTACTTCTTGTCCAAGATTGATGATGTCATTCCTGGGATCTGTTGTGTTGGAGCCACTCCTCCAGCTGACGGTTCACAGCCCCACATGGCCCTATCACCACTGGGACAACTTTGTTGTTAACCTTCCACAGTCTCTGTATTTCTTCTTTCAGTTCCTGGTACTTTTCCAGATTTTCATATTCCTTCCTTTGGATGTTTCCATCACTTGGGACTGTCACATCTATAACCACTGCTGTATCTTACCTACTGTTGCGATGTCTGGTGGGTTTGCCATTACTTGTTTATCTGTCTGCATCTGAAGGTCCCACAGGATCTTAGCCTTAGTGGTTTCTCTCTGTGGCGCTATATATATATATATATATATATATATATATATATATATATATATATATATATAAATGCAGACTACTATAGTAAAAGGTAAAAAGATGTAGAGGTAGTCAAAATTTCACAAGTACACAAGGTTTCCAGAAAAACAGGACATCCCGGACAGAAGTCCTTCATCAGCTGTGCAAGCAAAGTTTCTCTGGATACCTTGTATATATATATATAGTAACAGTCCTGACTGAATATTTTTCATAGTCTTAAAGCTATCTTAATCTAAAAATGGTTTATATCTTACATATGATTTGATTTCCAAAACAATTCATTTTAAATGCCCCCTAAGCAGGTTTTCATTCATAAGTTTAGAGAGATAGAGGGGGGCAGGACATGGAGAGAAAGAAAGCTTCAATGTAAAGGTATGTTCTAGTTTTCCTAGTCTAGCCTCGCCTTGATCATATTCCTATTCAGTGGTCACTTGAAAATTGAGCTAGACAATAAGTACACATAAGGCCAAAGGTTTGTTATGTCATTGCCATTGACATGGGTCACATAATCCATGCCCATGGTACAGCACAGGTTAATTTCTATTTCCAAAATGAAATAGGCTGGTACGAGTGAGACCATATATGAGTCGGATTAAGACTGCCTTTGGGATACCATCACCAGTCCCATTCAGATTCATAATGGCTTGTACATGGCTGCACATAATCATGTGGCAATGAGGAGAATGGGAACATGATTACAGCCTTCCACGGCTCTGACATCATTCCGGAATTTACCCGTATTGCAATGGTAATGAGCACTCAAATGATATGGTTTCACCATGGTGATCCTGGATTCAGACATTTCTTTGTCAAACATCCTCTTGAAAGGCACTGTAGGACAACTGTTCAGTTTTAATTTGATTTCAACTATTCCACATCTTGTGCTCCTATGGGTTCATTTGAGACACTGTTGGTTTGAGACACTGTTGGTTCACTGTTGGATTCTGTTGGTTTGCTCCACCTTGCTGGTGTGTTTGTCATACATACGGCAGTCTGTAGACCTCCCCAGCCACGCCCACTGGCGCTTGGAGCACCTCCACACCTTCACTACAGCTGGGCCAGAGGACGACGTGGTGCTCCATCATACTCCAGGCTGTATACTGGCCAGGCCCATCTCAGCTGATTTACCAACAGCCAAAATTTAGACATTTAAAGCAGTTATACTGTCATACACTCATAATCACTCATTCTTTCTCTGTTTCAGTTCACTGGCATCTTTTACATGTAAACTGTCTAGAATAAATGAATAAAAACAAACATATGTAAATTTACTTAATAGTTAAAGGAGAGGAATAAAAAGAGAAAGCAAGAGAAAAAGAGAGAGAGGAGAGAGAGGCAATGAGAGAGAGAGAGAGAGAGAGAGAGAGAGAGAGAGAGAGAGAGAGAGAGAGAGAGAGATTCAACTAGTATTCTGGACTGTCATCATTTCACACAGTTCAAATAACCATTAATGGACGCTAATGTTGATATCACATTTTCTGTGCATCTCAGTAATGTGCAGGCTCTGTATCCGAAGTCATAAAATATCCAAAACTGCTTTACAGAGTAAGCTTTCCTCGCAGCTCTTTGGCTGTCCTCTGAGGAACCAAACAATGGAGACTTGCCCTTGTGACACGGCTAAAAGCACCATCCAAAGTTTTTGGACAAATGGAGAGCTGCATCAAGCTCGCACAAGGATGGTTATACACCAAAACTGTAACATTGTGTGCTCTGTTATTATGCAAACGAAAAACACCAATGTCAAAGAGATACGACATTTAGAGTGTACTTCGCAAATAACATAACATCGTACATAGGACGTGAGAGAGAGTTACGTGCTAAGTGGTAGACTGTTTTCAACACTAGGATTAATTCTGTTGTTGCTAATTGTTTTTCTCACTTTCTAATGAATAAAGTCACAGAAACAAGATGTGTCAATCAGGTGGCACCCTACTCAAAATTGTTTTGCATGTGTTTATTTGGTTGCTGTTGTTGATTTAATATCCCATGTCGGCCTACTATATATCCATTGATTTTGTGATTACAGGCATTGCAGCTACTCTGATTGGTATATCGCCCAATAAATATGTATTCAACACCACACCATTGATTTCTGTGGGAGGAGATATATATATATATATATACACACACACACACACACACACACACACACACACACATACACACACACACACACACACACACACACACACACATTTGGTCCAGAACGAACGAAGAATGAATGAACAAGGGAATGTTGCATTGGCAATAAGTGTGGTATTTGTTTTATCAGCGTAGATCACAGATCAAGGCAAACTGATGGGGAATGCAAAGAGAGACAGTGGAAGGGGCGCAAGGAAAATACACATTGTTTTACATTCGTTTGTAAAAGGCGCTTACAATCCTGACGTTAAAAAACACCAGCACTGCAGAAAGCAGTGTTAGCGCATGAGTCAAAGACAAGTGTTTACTGCTCCGTCTTTACCAAAGATCTGCACTGGTGACTTGAAACAACCTGACAGCTTGATGTTTTTGGTAAGCAGGGCCCATTTTCATTTTCAACACACGCGTGCTGTGCTGTGTACAGAAAGTCTGTTTGATCTCACTGTTTCTGCTCCTGCCTTTGTTTGGCTGATGTGTACACTTGGCCAGGACATCTGTCTGTTTTTCAGTGTGAAGTAATAAGTCAAAATCTCTCGGGAACGAAGCCACATTCATCACCCAAGTTAAGTGGATGAAATTAAAAATTTTGCCCCTGCTATCAGGTTTTTTTTTTTCTTTACTGCTGAGTACCTTTATCTTCATAATGGAGATTTCTCCTTATCTTTCTTCAGGAGTGCCTCAGGTCCTACAGCCTTATCTTTTGAAGGTATTCATATGTGAAACACAAATGGTTCATGACAATGATTAAAGGATTCTCCACATCAAACGGTGAGTGACTAAAAAGGTTTTAGCGGCAATCTGCCAAACAGTAAACAAATCAGCAAAACAGACACTTCCTCCAGCTCTGACGGGCTTTAAGCGCTAATATCCCCCCACCACATATCTGCATTAAAAAATGGGCCAAGGTGCTCTTCCTGGGTTACAGAGGTGGGCATATCCAGCGTCCGGCCAATGGAGAAGCACTCCTTCGGGTAGTGGGCCAATGGGGAAGCTTCGCATTCAGCGTAACTGACCTGCTCCCTGAAGAGTGCGCAAAGCTCACACGTCAGTCAGACTACTTCAGGACTTTTCATTCGTCGTCACGCAGGCGCGCAGACTGGACGTCATCTATCGCCTGGATTCAGGCTGCTGCAGAAGGAAGTTCCGACAGTTTTCCTCTGCTCCCTCTTTTAACTTGTCAGTGACATGTCCCCGGGCGGCATTCCGACCCAAGGGGAGGGGGTATTTCGGGCTCTCTCAATTAGGACGTGAGTCCTTGCTCTCGAGTGGAAAATAACTCTGTGAATGTGTAATACATACACACAGTAGATGGCACTCACGTATCCCATTGGTGCACGCTACGTAGAAAGACTATTATTGTTGTTTAAAAAAGCTGAGAGAGTTGCAGGTATATGCAGCCAAACCGAATAGGCCTCTAGAATGAAGGTTTCCTGTTTTATAAAGAACAAACCAATATTTTAAATACTTGGAATACGTTGCACATGAAATCAAAATGGATTATCTCGGAGGGATAAAAATCCCATTTAAATATGCCTCTTAAAAGTGAGTCATGTTTTTCACTTTGGGAAGTAAATAACTCATCCTTGATATTTTCGTGAAATGAATGTATAACACAAATACAATCCAAACCTCTCAAAATTGTATCAGCATGCTTCTAAGGTTTTGGTAAACAAAGGCCTGTCCAGCAGGGTCGAGTGTGGCCCTACAAGGGGCTCACAGACTGTACAGTGTAAAAGCTGCATGTGAAAAGCTGCATCTGGCTCTGTAGTGAAAGGCAAAACGTCGAGCAAAGTAGCCGAGATGGATCTCCTGATGTGTTTTTAATCCACATTACCGGTGCTCAGTAGGTCTCGCAGAAGACAACAGAAGCGTTTGAACTCTTTCTGCCCGGTTCTCTCACTCCCCTGAGAATGTTATTTTCCCTGCTGTTTCTCTGTCTCTTCCTCATTCTGTTCCTCTGCCTTTCACTCTCTCACATGTACACATTCAGGAACAACACACAGGAATCGCCAGCAGGACCACATTAAGCTTGCAATGTTTTCAATCCAGTGCTTGCCTTTTTAGAAAGTGATAGAATGTCAATTTAATGAAGCTTCTGCATTTTTAATAATATACTCTGAAGTATAATCTCTCTCTCTCTCTCTCTCTCTCTCTCCCTCCCTCTGTCATCAAGGGATGAATTTCTTCTTCAGTCCAACAGTATGTTCTCTCCCTCCCTCCACTGTCCTGCTCTTAAACCCACACAACAAATGAAGCCTTGTGGTTCATTTTCAGAATCATTTATCTTTCACAAACACTCACACACACACACCTACATACACACACACACACACACACACACACACAAACACACAAAAACACACACACACACACACACACACAAACACACACACACACACACACACACACACACACAAACACACACACACACACACAAACACACACACACACACACACACAAACACACAAACACACATACACAAAGAGAAAGAGAGAGAGAGGATTCGCCACTCTGCCAGAATTAAATTCTTCTGTTGTGTAAACAACAGAACTCCTCCTATACCTCAGCTTCGTTGACTCAGTCCTCTTCGTTGACTC